>NW_020174917.1:2433217-2436936 GCF_003031525.2 Neophocaena asiaeorientalis asiaeorientalis | reverse complement strand
GGTTGGCCCCCCCCCCTGCCGATGCAGGGGACACGGGTTCGTGCCCCGGTCCGGGAGGATCCCACATGCCGCGGAGCGGCTGGGCCCGTGAGCCATGGCCGCTGAGCCTGCGCGTCCGGAGCCTGTGCTCTGCGACGGGAGAGGCCACAACAGTGAGAGGCCCGCGTACCGCAAAAACATAAATAAATAAATAGCATGTTTCTTGGGGCTTCCCTGGTGGTGCAGTGGTCGAGAGTCTGCCTGCCGATGCAGGGGACACGGGTTCGTGCCCCGGTCCGGGAAGATCCCACATGCCGCGGAGCGGCTGGGCCCGTGAGCCATGGCCGCTGAGCCTGCGCGTCCGGAGCCTATGCTCCGCGACATGTGCTCCGCGACAGGAGAGGCCACAACAGTGAGAGGCCTGCGTACCGCAAAAAAATAAATAAATAAAAATAAAACCATAAGAAATGCTCAATTATAACCAAAGAAAGCTGGTGACACCAAATGCTGGTGAGGCTGTGGAGTAGCTGGAACTCTCATTCATGCTGGTGCGAATGCAAAATGGTGCAGTCACTTGGAAGACACTGTCATTTTCTTAAAAAAGAAGAAGTACTGCTTTCATACAATCCAGTGATTATGCTCCTTGGTATTTACTCAAATGGGTTGAAAACTTACATCCACCATAAGCCTAATTTTGACAAACAAGTGAGACATATTTGACAAACAAGCAAAAGCAATTCAATGGAGAAAGGATTGTCTTTTCAACAAGTGATGCTGGAACAATTGGACATCCACATGCAAACCCTCCCTGCCAAAATAAAACAGAAAAAAAAACTAAACACAGACTTTACACCCTTCACAAAAATTAGCTCAAAATGGACCATACAGTGAAATGTAAATTAACAAGTTGGACTTTATGAAATTTTCTTCTGTTGAAAAAGACTATTAAGATAATAAAAAGGTAAATTACAAACTGGGGAAAATATTTGCAAAACATATCTAATAAAAGCCATGTATCCAAAACACACAAATAATTCTTGCAATTTAACAGTAAGTAAACAAGCGACCCAATTTAAATATGAGCAAAAGATCTGAACAAACACCTCACCAAAGAGGATATAATACTGATGGCAAATAGATGTATGAAAAGAAGTTCAACATCATATGTTATTAGGGAATTGCTAATTAAAATAACAATGAGAGGGCTTCCCTGGTGGCGCAGTGGTTGACAGTCCGCCTGCCGATGCAGGGGACACGGGTTTGTGCCCCGGTCCGGGAAGATCCCACATGCTGCGGAGCGGCTGGGCCCGTGAGCCATGGCTGCTGAGCCTGCGCGTCTGGAGCCTGTGCTCCGCAACGGGAGAGGCCACGGCAGTGAGAGGCCTGCGTACCGCAAAAAAAAAATTTTTTTTTTAAATGTAGTGTATTGTTGACAAGAAGGGTGTCAAACAATAACCATCTTTAATCCACCACATTCTTTTTTTTTTTTTTTTAAGAAGATGTTGGGGGTAGGAGTCTATTAACTTATTTTTTTTTGCTGTGTTGGGTCTTCGTTTCTGTGCCAGGGCTTTCTCTAGTTGTGGCAAGCGGGGGCCACTCTTCATCACGGTGCGTGGGCCTCTCACTATCGCGGCCTCTCTTGTTGCAGAGCACAGGCTCCAGATGCGCAGGCTCAGTAGTTGTGGCTCATGGGCCTAGTTTCTCCGCGACATGTGGGATCCTCCCAGACCAGGGCTCGAACCTGTGTCCCCTGCATTGGCAGGCAGATTCTCAACCACTGCGCCACCAGGGAAGCCCAATCCACCACATTCTTAATGAGAATGCTAACACTATTTCATCTTAATTATAATATTAACTAAAAATGTTGTAGATGTCTTTATGCTTTTTACTAGCTTAATGAAATTCTCTTCAATTCCTGAGTTGATAATATTTAATGAATTGATATTGAACATTTTTAAATGCTTTTCCCTCATCTACTGAGATGATCATATGGTTTTCTTCTTTATGATATTAATGTCTATTATTTAGTAGATAGATTCAGTAAGTGTAAAAAATCTCAAGTAAGGATGGCTTAAAGCAGACTAAAGTTTATTTCTTTCTAATTTAATAGACCAGGCATGAAAAGTGCAAGTCTGGTATAGAATCTGTTCCAGACTCCTGCCTTTTTGTGCCTACATCCTTCCATTATTCATAAGGGTATTGTATTGATATCACCATTTCTGTCAGCAGAAGAGGAAAAGGGGGTGAAATCAGGTATGCTCCTTTTTATTTAAGAGAACTGACAGGAAGTTATACAAATCACACCGTCTCACATCCCCTGGCCAGAATTTAGTCCTACGGCAGCATGTGTTTGCAGAGAAGGCTGGGAAATTAGTGTGCTGTTCTGGGAAAACACTTGCCCCCATTAAAAAAAATGTATTTCTGAGAAAGCATATTTCTAGGCAGAAAGTGTATTTATATGGAAGAAGGAGAAAATAAATATTGGGACAATAAATAGTCCTGACACATGTGGTGAATTATAAGAATCAATTTTCTAACATGAATCCAAGCTTGCATTTCTGAGATAAATGCAGTTAGCACATACTGAATCATCACTTCTTTAAGCATTGCTAATTTGCTTTTCTACTATTTGTTTTTATTTTTATTTTGCATAAGAGAGATTGGCCTATAAGATTCCTTTCTTATTCTATCCTGATCCATTTAGTATTAAAGTTATGCCAATATCAAAAAAAAAATTGGGGGAGTGAAACCTATTTTAAAATTCCTCTTTTGTGTGTGTGTGTGTGTGTGTGTGTGTGTGTGTGTGTATATATAAGCATTATTTCCTTGAACTCCATTCTCTTTATTGCATTAGGCTGTACTACCAACCTAAAATCACTTTAGTTACTTTTTTCTGTACATACAGATACCCCGTATGAACACAGACTGAAGTGAGGGGTGATTGTTTTTCCTCCCCTCCAGATGCCAAGTTTAAGACAGGTTTTATTTGGTTTTTTTGGTTTTGTCTGGTTTTGTTGTCACTTTCTGCTTAGCAATTTTATTTTCCTTTTATCCATATGATGCCAATGAAATCCTTTTCCCAGCTTTGTAGAAGTTTCTTATTTTGGGCCCCTTACCCTTGGGTAGACTTTATTTCCTTATTCTCATCCCCGTGCAAGTATCAGAACAGAAATTCAAGGTATCCAGGTTTTTTCAGTAGTGATTAAGGTAAAAGCACCTTCCTTTGTTGTTTACCTTTGCAGAATTTTAAAACCTCAGCTAAAATTGGAGTTAGGACAGGCCTGAAGGGTGAGCTCTCACCCCCTGCCTCCATTACCAGTTGCTCCAAATAGGAAGAGACATAAGGCTGTAACCTCCAACAGGAAGGTGTTGCCAACTCTGTTATCCAACAGGAATAAGAAAACTTCTCTCCCACTGAGGACAGCCCAGCCAATCGGAGACTGTAACATACCAACCAATAAAAAGCCTCCATACTTTGGACTCTTAGCTTCCTCTAATGAACTCTTTGGCTATCACAGCCCCTCCCAAGTCCCCTGCTTTTCTCTATAAAAGCAACTTCCCCCTCACTTTTGCTGGTAAAATAACTATTTTACTATTAAAGTTGACACCTTGTTGATCTCATTTTTGTTCTCTGTGAGGGTCTTCCTGTCTTGCCACCTCAGCAAAGCAGATATAAACACATTTAATCTTTCACACACACACACACACACACACACACACACACACACACACACACACAC
>NW_020174917.1:2314477-2433176 GCF_003031525.2 Neophocaena asiaeorientalis asiaeorientalis | reverse complement strand
CACACACACACACACACACACACACACACACACACACACACACACACACACACACACACACACCAGCTTTTCAGCTGTTCCAAGTAGCAAAGTCAGTCAACAACTCAGATCTACTTTCCTGCCAGGAAGAGAAGTGGCAGAGGACATCTAGGTCACCTCTTCTCCGTCTTCTTCATTCAAAGTTTCTGTCATTAAATAGAATCAGTTCTTTAACTCTCTTATCACTTATCACATGTCAATATAATTAAAATTTGCACATTATTTTACCAAAACATACAAGTAAACAATGAAATGGTAATTAAGTGTAATTTTCCAGGTAATTGCTTCATTCATCTTTTAAGTGAATGCGTTGCCTAAACAATATACCAATTCCCTGACTCAGTTGTTCAGCAGTCTCTCACTGCTCATCTTTGGCTACAGAATGCTGCCCCTACTTCTTAACCATACCTTCAAAGAATCTCCAGAATGGCCTCAGTTGACCAGATCTATGGTTTTCCGCAAAAATTTTCTTCAATTCATATTTCTCTGCATATAGCTTGGACTACCGCTAATAGAGCAGCCCCTATTACTTCATGAAAATTCTCTTCACTTTCTCGACTTGCTGCCAGTGATACTGAGATACTACCTAGCTGAATTGGTTTTCATTCATAAATTCACCTATCAAAATCTTACATACCCTTAATAATGAATTCCGTGTTACCTTAATCACTTTTCAGATCCACTAGCCATGAATAATATTGCCCTCATCTATATTGCCAAAATAGTTTTTCAAAAACTTTTCAAAATAAAGTAACTTCATGATTCACATTATAATGTTTACTCTAGGTGTCTATTCGTCTCCCTAAATAATATCATTTCTGAGAACACAGATCATGCTTCAATCACCTTGGAATCTCTATGGAGACCCAACACTTTACTCATTAATTTGTCAGTATACATTTATTGCATTCAATTACATTTACCCCTTTCTATTTCTTTTAAATCACAGCATGATAAATTTTAGATTCCTAAAGTTATCCATTTCAAGTATCAGAGATATTTTCTACTAACAATTAAACTTCAAAATAAAATGAAAAATAAAAAATAATAAAATGAAATGTAAAAATAAAGTGAAATAAAAAGCATAGAGGACACTAACAAAACAAGGGGATTTTTATGAGTGGAAGGATTTAACCTAAAAGGCAGAGTCTCTGTGGGCCTCTTGGAAATATGCAGCTGTACTGCTGGCTGCAGTCTGTAGTTCAAGAGATATTTTCTAAGCCTGTTGTTATTAATTTGTGGAGAAGAGGTCTCTGTAGAGGAAAAAAATCCAAGATTTTTTGTTTCCTTTTCCATCACTCACAGTCACTGTAATGTCAACACCATTTAGGTCAAATTTCAGGCATTCAAAGTGTGCAGCTTCGTCCAGCTGCAAGGACTAAAATCCTTCTCGAGCACTGCAGCCTGACCCATAAAATATGTCTAAGGGTGTAAGTAACAATTAACAGGTGTGCACCTTCCCCAGAACGCTTTCATAAGACATGAAATGCATAAAGTAGTATGCGTGAATTTCGTAAGAATTACATATAGGCAAATATATATGTTTTTACTAATGGATCTCAAAGAATTGAAATTATTCAACCATATAAATTAAACCATGTATTTAAATTTGTTACAGAAGGGCACCTCAGCCCTCTTGTAGTCAGTGTGCTCATTGGATAATGAGCTGTGTTGCCCAAGAGCCTATCCCTGAATCGCCTCTCTTCCATTCCCAGGAGTATTAAAATCCTCTTCAAGTTACTTAATGTATCTAACTTTTGGTTTCCTCATCTATAAAGTAGAGATAATGATTCAACTGATGGATGGTGTTATTGTGAGAATTCAACATAGTAACACAGGTATCAGTGTTAGCCCAAGATGAGCAATCACTAAATGTTAGCAATCATTTTTTTTACAAATTATTTTATTACTTTTAAACGACAGACAGACTCATCCTTCCACCTTGTATCTTCTTGTCTTCTGTCTCCTTCTTCATCATGCTCTTTAGTATCTTTCTAGTCACTCCTCTTCTTGGCTATGAACCACACCCTTTCTCCCCACTCTGCCAAACCCACAAAATTAATCAGGTCAGTAACACACTTTCAAACTGCCGAAGTCTCCCTGCTCTTTGTTCTTCTGTATTTCCATTTACCAATCCCCACACTTCAATAACCCCCCTTGCCCAGTTTCTCTTCCCATGTTCATAAACCGAAGCATGTCACTAAACAATAGTGACCAAGTCAACTGACCTCAGCTGGGCTCTCATTGTATCTCAGCAATTCTTTTATTTATCACCTGTTGACTCCCCATTGCATTCCTTGCTGCAGCTGTTCCAAATATTTCCGCTCTGCTCAAGTCCCTAATCCCAGCCCTCCAACCTCCCCTCTTAGCACTTAACCTCACCTCCTACTGAGAAAATTGAAACCATCCCAACATAAGTTTACACCATTGCCCTCCTTTTCTACTTAAAAAAAATCTGTGAATCTCTCCCTCATTGCTTTTGGATTTACTTGAGGAAATGGTTTCCTTTGCAGGGAAACAGCATTATGTTCTGGCGGACAGATTTGGGTTTGGAGTCAGACAGACCAAGTTAGATACTCTGTGTTGACACAGTAAGATGTTGACAAATGTTTCAATTTCACAGCCTCAATGTCATCATCTCTAAAATGGAGGTAATAATTTCTACCTCATAGGGTAGTAAAGAATAATTAACAGACTTTTTGCAGATAGTAAACATTTAACAAACTACAGCTATTATTATTGTTTGAAAAGCCCAAACTCTTAACCTGCATTCTTGAGCCTATAGATAGGGTTGACCCTAATAATTATGGTGGTAATAATAATAATGATGATGATGATGATGATAAAGGTAAATAATGATCTCCATGCCTTTTCTATTAAGTTAGTTACTCAATTATCTATTTTTTCTTAATTCTTTAACTCAATCTAGTTCATTGGTCAAGTCTTCCTTTCGCTTGTGATGAGGACTTTTTTTTTTTTTTTTTTTGCGGCACGCGGGCCTCACTGTTGTAGCCTCTCCCGTTGCGGAGCGCAGGCTCAGCGGCCATGGCTCACGGGCCCAGCCGCTCCGCGGCATGTGGGATCTTCCCGGACCGGGGCACGAACCCGTGTCGCCTGCATCGGCAGGCGGACTCGCAACCACTGCGTCACCAGGGAAGCCCCTTCCTTTTTCTTTAAAAGAAAGATAAATGACTGCCTTCTTTTTAAGCTAAAATCCCATTGTCCCAACTTTTGACCAGTATCCTTGAGAAAATTGTTACCCTACCTGACTTTTCCAAATAGTTCTTAAAACCCTTTAAACATAACTTTTTCACCCTATTTAACCTGTTCCTTAAAAAGCACCACTGGACATATGCTCATCCAGCATCATTTCCTCAGTCTCCAGCCTCAAGCTTTTGTAGCTCTTGCTCTGACTCATCCACTCCCTTCTCTGATTTCTATAACTTTATACAAACCACATCCTCCTCTTCTTTCTCCATATTCTTTACTTGCTATTGATATTTCTTCTATCACCAAAATTCAGCCATTCTTTTACGTTTAGTCCTTGGCTTTCTTCCTGTATTTTCCCTGAGCAAACTCATTAATTCTCACAGTTTTAATGATTAGATCCTCACAGTGGCTGCTCATACTCAGGAAATTTTATATTCTCTGCAACAAGTTTTCTTTTCTTACCAATGTAAGAGTACCTATAAGTACTTTCAGTTTGGTATTCACCTGAATGTCTTTTTTCCCTACTTTTTAAGCTGCATAATTATAATTGCCTCTAAATATCTACACCTAAAAGTCCTACCTAAATTAAAATTGAGCATAAAAACATAAATTTAGTCTTATGAGAAATAGCTCTTCCTTTGAGTTCCTTATTTCTATTCAATAATTATTTCATATTCCAAGTCACCCAAACTTGAAATAGTAGATATCAAATCAGCAACAAGTATTCATTGATCCCTACTTTGTAACAGATCTGGGTACAAGCAGTGAGCAGAAAAGAAGTGATTCTTGAATTCTTAGAGATTAAAATCTAATATGAAGCACACATAGAGCAACTAATACAAGTGTTATCAATATCAAAAAGGGAGAGTACAAGATGCAATAAAAATTTTATACACCAATGAGACTTAATTAGTCTGTAGAGCTAGTGAAAAGGTGTCACTGAAATTTACCTGAAGGAAGAGTTATGCATGGTAGGGAAGCAGAGGAAGATGAAGAATACAGGCAGAAAGAAGAGTATGTGTGAATGTCCTGTTAAAAGAACAAGAGTAGGGAACTGAATAACTAGTGGAGAGTGGGTTTAGAAGGAAGTAGCAGAAATTTGACCTTACAGAGCTTCTAAAAGGCAAGGGAAGTCATTTGAGACTTTTAAGTGAAGGACTAAGAAGACCCCATTTGTATTTTTTTTTTTTCTGTTCAGCTTTATTAAAATATAATTAACATATAACATTATGTCTAAGGTATACAATGTGTTGATACTATACACATATATTTGCAATATGATTACAACCATAATATTAGCTAACACCTCAATCACATCACATGATTACCATTTCTTTTTCTGTGATGAGAATATTTAAGATCTACTCCCTTAGAAATTTTTAGGTATACAATATAGTACTGTTAACTATAATCACTATGCTGTACATTAAATCCCCAGAATGTACTTGTTTTATAACCAGAAGTTTGTATCCTTTGACCAACATCTCTCCTTTTCCCCCAACATCCAGCCCCTAGTAACCACTATTCTACTCTCTATTGCTATGAATTTGGCACTTTTGAACTCCACATATAAGTGATTTCATATAGCATCTGTCTTTCTCTGACTTATTTCACTTAGTATAATGCCCTCAAGGTCTATCTATTCATGTTGTCAAAAAAAGGCAGAATTTCCTTCTTTCTTATGGAGGAATAAAAATTCATTATATATACACACCACATCATCTTTATCCATTGATGGACTTTAGGTTGTTTTCATGTCTTGGCTATTGTGAATAATGCTTCAATAAATATGGGAGTACAGATATCTCTTCAATATCTTGTTTTCATTTCCTTTGAATATATACTCAGAAGTGAGATTGATGGATCATATGGTAGTTCTATTTTTAATTTTTTTGAGGAAACTCCATACTGTTTTCCATAGTGACTGCACCAGTTTACATTGCCACCAGCACAGCCCATGGGTACCCTTTTCCCCACATGCTCACCAGCACTTGTCATCTCTTGTCTTTTTGATGATAGCCAATCTAAGAGTTGTGAGATGATATCTCATTGTGGTTTTGATTTGCATTTCCTTGATAATTAGTGAGCAACTTTTCAAGTGCCGATTGGCCATTTGTATATCGTCTTTTGGAAAAATATCTGTTGAGTTTCTCTGCTCATTTTTCAATTGGGATTGGCTGTTGTTATTAGTGAGTTGTATGAGTTCTTTATATATTTTAACTATTAACCCCTTATTAGATGTATGATTTGTAAATATTTTCTCCCATTCCATAAGTCGCCTTTTCATTTTTGTTGATTGCTTCTTTCACTGTGCAGAAGCTTTTAGTTTGATGAAGTTGCACTTATTTATTTTTGCCTTTATTGCTTGTACTTTTGATGTCAAATCCAAAGGAAAAAAAAATTGCCAAGACCAATGTCAAGGAGATTTCCCCCTATGTCTTCTTCTCTGAGTTTTATGGCCTTAGGTCTTATGTTTAAGTCCATTTTGAGTTAATTTTTGTGAGTGGTATAAGATAGGGGTCCAATTTTATTTTTAATGCATGTGGTATCCAGTTTTCTTAACATTATTGAAGAAACTATCCTTTCCCCATTGAGTATTCATAACTCCCTTATTAAAAATATTAGTTGACTGTGTACACATGGGCTTATTTTTGGACTCTCTATTCTGTTCCATTTGTCTGTATGTCTATTTTTATGCCAGTACTACCATACTCTTTTAATTAATATATCTTTATAGTATAATTTGAAATCAGAAAGTGTGACTTTTTTAGGTTTGTTCTTTCTCAGTATTGCTTTGGCTATTCAGGGTCCTTTATGGTTCCGTACAAATTTTAGAACATTGTTTTTTCTATTTCTGTAAGAAGTGTCATTGGAATTTTGATTGATATTGCATTGAATTTATAAATTGCTTTGGGTAATGTGGACGTTTTAACATATTCTTCCAATCCATGAGCATTGAACATCTTTCCATTTTTTTGTGTCTTCTTCAATTTCCCAGCTATAATGCTTCATCTTTTTGAAAGAATAATGTATTTATATATTAATTACATGATTTTAAATTTATTTATATATGTATATTTATAAGATTTTAAATATATGTTTTTAAAATATTATGATAATTTGCCTTAAATTTTGAAAAATTACCTTAAAATTAAGAGATTAGACTCCTGTCTTAAATAATATCTTGCCACCATAGCAAATATTCCAGATTACTATTGTCTTTTTATACATATCAAGAGATAAAGATTTATGTTTCAATTAAACAATACCTTTTCTATAGCTAATAATAAACTGGCATATGGGACCCTATTATCATTTAAGATTTTCATCATTAGAGTGTAGATAACAAATTGATGTTTATTAAAGGAATTGAATCCTGAGATATCATGGAATTAAAAAAAACCATCAAGATATCAGTACATCTTTTAAAATGACAAAATCCATGACTAGGCAGGAAAATATTAGGTAGAGCATAGAGAGAGAATAATTAGTCTTAGCTAGGAAGAGCCACAACATAGTGTTTTTCCTGGTTGAAACAACCTCGGTGCAATACTCGTTTAAAACTGAGTGACACCATCAATTGCTTAAGCTTCTTGTACTCAGTTCCCTCACAAGTAAAATTAAAGAATAATAATAAAGCATAGGTTTTATGTGAGAAGCTAATGAGAAAAAATGTTAGAACTCTGACAATCACATTGAGTAAGAGTTTGATGAAGTTGGCTGATTGTTTTTCTTATAATGTGATTCTATAGGAACTGATGGGAATATATAAAAATAAGTTATAGGTGGAAGGAAGTAGAGGGAGAGCTCAAATAATGACTTCCAAAGCCTTTGTGACCTCAGCAAAGGTTATGTGTTATCTTGGAAGAAGAGAGAGGGGTGTAGGTTGTGGAGTAGAATTTTGAGGATAGAGAAGATACAAAATATCACCCTGGAGAACAGGAGAGAAAGCTGATGAGAAAAGGAAAACTTTTTATTGGGAAAATCATGAATTGTAGAATTACGAGTGTATGTTTGTGTGTGTGTGTGTGTGTGTGTGTGTGTGTGTGTGTGTGATTATTGATTCTTTTTCCTACCAGCACTCAATAGCCATGGTGTAGATTCAGAGAAGGCAGGGAAAGATTTCTCCAGATCTGTTTTGCTGTTTTTAACTGGATTCAGTAGAAAAGGGAGATGGGACAATGTGAAGACAGGCGCCGTGATGAATACATAAGTTGAGAGAAAAAAGGGAAAGAAGCATTTAGAAATATAACTGGATTAAAAAACGTGCAGATGAGAATAGAATTTTACTGGAAAGAAGGAGAGTAATGGGCTGGAAGAGATTTGGAGATTATGAAGGATACTTACTACAATTCCCAATTCTGACGTATATGAAAGATGACATAGTAAGCAGTCTCCAGTGTAGAAAAATAGTAATATCAGGAAAGATCCAAATTAATTTAAGGCAAATGGATGGATGAACTATTCAGAGAGGAATATAATAAAACTTCTTTATCCTCTGATGTCTGAATTGGTATAGAGCAGAACTGGGAAAATTAAGAAGTATCAAATTCAAATCAAGCACAAATAATTGACATAATAATTTTTAGAAATTGGTCTGTGATTATTTTTAATTGGGGTAGAATAAGAAGTTATTGTAATATTATGCCTTTAAACACTAGTAAGAAACTGAGACAAAAATCAGGAAACTTCTGATCTCGATGCTTCTATTCTTAAAGGGTTTTGAATAAGATTTTGATAAACCTACAAACAAGCACATGTTTACCTTGATAGGGTTGAAGATTATGAATTCTCTTCAAGATGATTTCAAGTTCAAAAATTTCTTAAAAATTCAATCACAGGAAACTGATGAAGATGTATAATAGAACACAATTACTGAGTTACATATTTACAGGTAGAAAAATGCCAAAATGCAAAAAAAAAAAGGTCAAGAAGAATAAAATTATTACTGACTATGTCATTAAACGCTGAAGAATAAAATACAATTTTAGAATAATATTTAATAATATTATTCTTATAAATCCTGCCTTGCATATGTCAAATGCTCTTTAGATATACATTGAAAAAATAAATTAATAGTTATCATTTACAAAACACATTATACAATGATATGAAATATATGATGTTTGAAAATTTTAAAAGTGGCTAGCTCTAATTTGTATTTTATTGGAACACAATGGCTCCAGGTCTATTGTTGCAATTTGTATTAACATAAATTAGGTGTGTTCATTATACCTGGACTCACCCCAGAGTTCAAATCATTATCGGCTCTTTGTCAGGTTACTTTGGCAAAAACTAGTAGGAGCTAATTAGGGGGATTGTATTTCATAGTATATCCATATTTACACTGACAGAGAGGACGGTATAGGGGCTCAATTAAGTTTTCCTATAGTGTTGTTGTTGTTGTTTTCTATAAAATGACATCAGTTCTTATTTCTCATGGAGTCAAAACATGGAATTGGAAATCAGATGACTTGAAATTACTCTCCTTTGTGATGAGCGTTAGTCAGCTATAAAGTATCCTCTGTTAGGAAGCAGCTTTAGTGAGTGACTATAGTGAAAAGCACATTACCTGTGTCATCAAAACCTAGATTTTAGTCCACTTCTGCCATTTCTTATCTGACCTTGGACATGTCGTTACCATTTCTAGATTTCAGCTTCTTTAATCTATAAAATGAAGACTCCGTTAGACAGTATAAAAATGGAGAAGAATTTTATAATTTATCTAGTGATACCATGATAACTAATTTTTTCTATCATAAATATAAGAAAGAGTAAATAAACAAGCAAACATCTCTTACTATTAACATACTTCTGGGGAGAGAGGGAATAAAATACGTTTACCTTAATTGAGACCACACTTTGGCAGTACTCAAGTACACTGAATTCCAGAAATCCTAAGAACAAGATGCAAAGCAGTAGATGGCATGTACTGTGCAAACAGCATTCCCCACAATGGACTTCCTGAAGCATTGCATAGGACTGTCCCCAGTTAGGGCAGGAGCTCGATGTGGTGAAATGAACTGGACAGATCAGCTACATCTGGATAGCCAGCCTTCCACTTACTACATCTGGCTTTGTACTTAGGCCACACCACACACCAGCTCTCCTTTTCTTCCCAAGGAGAGTGAAGTCACCTATGGGTTGCACTAGTTCTGTGTTCCTTTTTGCAAGTCTACTCCCAAAACTCATAAAAAGTCCAAAGTGATAGATCATGTGGTGACCTTTGCAAGAGTAAATGAATTACACTGACTGGAGGTTATACTTTGATTCGCTTGATTTATGTAAACATGCTGTTGAATAAAATATATATTTCACACCCAAGCAAATACAAACACTATTATAGGAAGAAGTGATTTTAATCCTGAATTCCTGGGCTAGTAAAATACTCTTGTCTGATTTTAGTAAAGCCTGAAATGGCCTTTCACTTATTAATAATAAATGCTTACCTAGGTGGGATAGGGAGGGTGGGAGGGAGATGCAAGAGGGAGGCAACACAAAGTCCAATCACATATCATCCCCGGCTCAAAATACAGATTCTCTAGGTGATAACCAACCCTTCTCTCTTTCTGTCATGATCCCATATTCTGTAATTTATGGACTAAGTTAAGAATATAAGCATGATAAACTCTATTTACATATGGAGAGACAGGCAAAGCGCACTGACTGTAGGGGAAATATTGAATATTCCTGAGTACCAATCATCTTTGAATAATTTGCTTGTGTTATAAAAGAATCATCACATTATGAGTCATCTTCCACTCTGTAGAACTAACATTTTGAACTCCAGACTTGAGGAATGGTAGCAGTAGCAAGATTATACTTCTCATGCAGAGGTGGCATCAGTACTTGTAGTAATAATAAAGACACTGCAGTTAAGTTGATTTTTTTTTTTTTTTTTTTGGCATTTAGTTTTG
Organism: Neophocaena asiaeorientalis asiaeorientalis; assembly: GCF_003031525.2. Classification (NCBI taxonomy): domain Eukaryota; kingdom Metazoa; phylum Chordata; class Mammalia; order Artiodactyla; family Phocoenidae; genus Neophocaena; species Neophocaena asiaeorientalis. The sequence continues at coordinate 2,423,010 of NW_020174917.1, read as the reverse complement.
AGAGAAAGCTCCAGAATGGGTTTCTAGGAGGTAACTTTTGCAGCACGGCTTTAGATATACGTCTACAAGTTTGCTTTATTTTTACTCTGATCATCCTACTGATCCTGTTAAATATCTAATATTTAAGAAAATTTCCTTTTTCTTAAATTTGCCAGCACATTTCCAGGTTTTGCAACTACAAAAATAACCAAAAGAATAATGACATTGGAAATGATTGCAGGTGGTAGACATTCAATAATCATTATCTAGGATTGGTCATTCAATACGCATAGATCTGGATACAGTAAGAATACAGCTATAGTTAAAAAAAACAAAAACAGGATTCCAACAGTCTCTGACGGGCAGAGGCAAAAAGGTGCATTGTTAGTATCTGTGCTCTCCTGTGCCCATTATGTACAAGTCTTGATTAAGTAGCTGCTACTATAGAATAAAATGTTGATCATGACCTAGGGGTGTAGTGATGGCTTCCTTTTTTGTAATTGACTTGTAAGCCTAAAGAATGAGACAAACAATCTAAGTCCTAATTCTTTTTTATTGAAGTATAGTTGATTTACAATGCTGTGTTAATTTCTGCGGAACAACAAAGTGATTTAGTTATAGATAGATAGATAGATAGATACACAGAGAGATAGATACATTCTTTTTAAAATTCTTTTCCATTCACGTTTATCACAGGATATTGAATATAGTTCCCTGTGCTATACAATAGGACCTTGTTTTAATTCTTTAAGATACCATTCAATAATAGTCTTTACCAATTGCAGCAGCAGGACTAAAGAAGCAAAATGATTGGCAAAATAAAATATTAATAATATTCACAAGTATAATGGCTGACCTTAGGAAACGGGGTTGGGGGTAGCGGGGAGAATAGGTAAACTGAGAATTAGAATAAAGTCGTAGGATTAGGTTACTATAAAACTGATCACTTTGAACCACTAAATCCTACTGAGCTTCTCAAGCCAACAGAAGTAGCTTGTTTGTCCTTGCCTTGTTTGAAGTCCCTTTAATGACCATGCCTAAAGCATTTACCTTGTAAGGACAAGGCAATTCTGCTTGTGTCCCACTTTTACCACCCTCAGTATTTCTAGACATAAAAACTAGAATCCAACTCCAACCTTTTCGTGGAGAGAAGTACAATTAAAACCCTAGAAGAGATGATTTATATGCCAAAAGTCTACAGAAATGAGGTTAATTCCCTGCTATTCCTATTTTGATGAGAGTTTTTTTTTTTTTAAACCAGGAATATGTGTTTGATATTGTCAAATGCTTTTTCTCTACCAATTGAGATAATCATATGGTGTTACATTTTTTAGTATGTTAATATGGTGAATAATAGTTCTTGGTTATTGAATGGTAAATGGTCCATGCATTCCTGGGATGAACTTCACTTTGTATATTTATGGATTTGATCAGTGAAATTCTGTTAGGAAGTTTTGTATCCATGTTTATAAGGGATATTAGTTTCCATTTCTATTTCTTGCTTTGTCGTTGGTTTTGTTAGCAAAATAATGTTGGTCCCATAAAATGAGTTAGGAAATATTCTTTCCTCTACAATTTACTGGAGAAGTTTGTGTAGAATTGGTATTACATCATCCTTAAATTTTTGTTTTAAATCACCAGAAAACCCATTCAGTTCTGGAGTTTTCTTTTTTCATAATGTTTTAACTACAGATTGAATTTCCTCAAGAGATATCAGCCTACTCAAGATATATACTTCTTCTTCGTCTCCAAAACTTTTTTCATTTCATCTTTTTGTCAAATTTCTTTGCATAAAGTTGTTTATAATATTCCTCATTGTGCTTTTAATATCCATGGAATCTCTAGTGATGTCATTTATCTCATTTTTGTTATTGGTACTTTTTTCCCCTCTTTTTTTCTGGCTGCTCTAGCTAGAATTTTTATTTTTAAAATTTTTAAAAAGAACTATCAGTTTTTTAATTTTTTCTGTATTTTAAATTTGTTTTCTATTATATTGATTTACACTACAGTCTTTTATTATTTCCTTTCTTCTGTTTACATTAGCTGTCACTTGCACTTTGTTTTCTAGACTCTTAATGTGGAAGGTGTGGTCATGAATTTGAGACTATTTTTAAAAAAAATAATACATGCATTTAGTGCTTCCAATTTTAAGTACTGAATAAACAACATCCCACAATTTTTGATTTTTTAAAAAATTCTATTCAGTTTCAAATAGATTTGAAACATGGCTTATTTAGAAGTGTGTTATATCATTTCCAAACATCTGAGATTTTCCAGAGATCTTTCTGTTAATGATTTCTAATTTCATTTTAATCAGAAACTATACTGTATTTAACTTGAATTTTTTGAAATTTATTGAGACTTGTTTTATAGTCCAGGATATAGATTATCTTATAAATTTTCCATGAGGACTTAAAAAGAATGAGTATTTTTTGTTCTTGGATAGAGTATTTTATCTTGTCAGTTAAGCTAATCTGTTTAATATTGTTGCTCAGGTTCAACACATGACCACTGATTTTCTATCTCCTTGTTAATTTTGAGATAAGCATGTTAAAATCTCTGACTGTAATCACAGATTTTTCTATTTCTCCTTGACATTCTATCAATTTTACTTTCATGTATTTTGAAGCTTATTATTAGGTACATAAACATTTAGGTTTGGTACATCATCCCTTTATCACTATGAAATGAATGTCTTTAATCCCTGATAATATTCTTTTCTCTGAAATATACTATATCTGTTGTTAATACAGCCACTCCAACTTTCCTTTGATTAACGTTAGCATGGCATATAATTTTTTGTCCTTTTACTATTAACATATGTGTGTCTTATTATTTAACACAGATTTCTTTTAGGCACGTATAATTGGGTCTTGTTTTTTTATCCAATCTGGCAATATCTGTTATTTTTATCCCATTTGCGTTTTTTTCTTTTTTTTTCAGTTTTATTGAGAAATAATTGACATACATCACTGTATAAGTTTAAGGCATATGGCACGATGGTTTGACTTAAATATATTGTGAAATAATTACAATAGGGTTCAATTAACATCTGTCTTCTCATACAGATACAATAAAAAGAAAAAAAGTCTCCTTATGATGAGAACTCTGAATTTACTCTCTTGACAATTTCCTATATATCATACAGGAGTGTTACCCATAGTCATCATGTACTTATTTATCTTATAACTGGAAGTTTGTACCTTTTGACCACCTTCCTCCAGTTCCTCCTCCCCTGACCCACTGCCTCGGGTAACCACAAGTCTGATCTTTTTTTCTAGGAGTTTGGTCTTGGTTTTTGTTTTGCTTTTGCTCTTCTTCACATGTAAGTGAAGTCATACAGTGTTTGTCTTTCTCTGTCTGACTTATTTCACTGAGCATAATGCCTTCAAGTTCCATCCATCTTGTCACATATGGTAGGATTTTCTCATTTTTGATGGCTGAATACCCATTTACATTAACATAGTGTTTATATGGTTAGATTTAAATCTAAAAATTTCCTGTTCATTTTCTGTCTGTCCCATCTGTTCCTTGTTCCATTTTGCCTCCTCTTTTCGCCTGTCTTACCATTTTTTTACTTCCTTCTTTTAGTTTAATTTCATATTTTTCATGGGTCCATTTTATTTTATTTCTTTTATTTACTATAAATGTTTTGTTACTGTAGTCATCCTTTTAGAGTTTACAAGTCTTTGAACTTCACCATCTGACTTCATGCAACCCTATGCCATTTCACATATGGTATAAGAAACTGACAGCAATTTACTTCCATTTCTTCCCTCCTGGTCCTTGCACTATTGTTGTTATACATTTACTTCTACAATTTTCATAACCTCCACAATACACTGTTATTGTGTTTGTTTTAATCATTCAGTATTTTTAAAATGAACTTAAATAAGAAGAAAATTTCTCATCTTCCTGAGGTACTTCTTTAACATTTCTTGTAATTCAGGCCTGCTGATGACAAATTCCTTAAACTTTTTTTTGCCTTTATTGTATATTTGGCTTTATTCTTAAAGATATTTTTGCTAGGTATGTAATTCTAGACTGAGAAGTTGGGTTTTTTCCAGTTCTTTAAAGATGTTACTCAACTATTTTATTGCTAACATTGTTTCCAGCAAGAAATTATCTTTGTTGTCCTAAATGTAATATATGTTTCCTGCTGGCTATCTATGATTTTCTCTTTCTTGCTGGTTTGGGCCAATTTAATTATGATCTACCTTGATAAAATTATATATATATATATATATATATACACACACACACACACACACACACACGTGTGTGTGTGTGCGCATTTTTTCATTTTGCTTGTGCTTGGAGTTCGTTGCGATTTTTGGAACTGTGGGTTTACAGTTTAATCAATTTGGTAATTTTCATATCATTATTTCTTCAAATATCTTTTTTTTTTTTTTTTCAAATATCTTTTCTACTACTCCTTTTCCCCCATCTCAGCCAAACTTCATGCTTCCAACTGCAATTATAATTAGAATTTTGAAATTATCCCAGAATTTACTAATGTCTTGTTCATTTTTAAAATCATACATTTTTTTCCATGTATGTTTCATTTTGCATAATTTCTGTTGCTATATCTTCAAGTTCACTAATTATTTCTCCTGCAATGTGTAGTCTGCTGTTAATAATATCCAGTGCATTTTTCATCTCAGCCGTTGTAGTTTTCACCGCTAGAAGTTTGGCTATATTTTGATATCTTTTCTCTCACTACTTAACATACTCAACTTTTCCTCTAGCCTTTAGAACATATGGAATACAGTTGTAATAACTGTTTTAGTGTCCTTGTCTGCCAATTCCAACATCAGGATCAGTTTCAGTCGACTTATTCTCCTCATTATGAGTTGCATTTTCCTGCATGTTTTCATGCCTGATAATTTTTTACTGGACATTAGACATTGTTAATTTTACCTTGTTAGATGCTAGACATTTTTGTAATACTATATTCCCAACCTTTGTTCTGGGACACATTTATGCTACTGAGAAATAGTTTCAGATTTTTGAGTCTTACATTTAAGATTTGATAGGTGGGTCTGGAGTAGGGCTCAGTCCATGGCTAATTATTTCCCACCGCTGGGGTAAGATTCTCCTGAATACACTACCAAATGTTCAGTGAATTGCGAGGGTTTCCAGTCTGACTGGTGGAAATAGGGTTTTATTCCCAAAGCTTGGCAAGCTGAAGTTACTCTATTGTAATCCTCTTAGTTGGTTCATTTCCAAGCCTCAGGTAGTTTTTCACATCCTTTCACTATCAGTACTCTGATGAACACTTATGGGATCCCTCTACAGATCTCTAGAGTTCATTCTCTGTGCAGCTCTATTATCTCAACACTCTGTCTTATGAGCTCGAGCTACCTTGTTCTCCCTGGACTATTAGATCTGTCTCCTCTACTCAGGGAACCTGCCAAGCTCTACCCAGGTTTCTCCTTCTTGCTCCGTGACCTGGAAACTCCCTCAAGACAGTAAACTCAGGCAATTTTAGAGCTCACCTTATTTGGATTTTTTTGTTTGTTTGTTTTTTCTTTCTCAAGGGTCACTATCCTCCATTGCCTAAAGTCCAATATTTTGAAAAACATTGTTCCATTTATTTTCTCCAGTTATTTGTTTCTCTTAGGAGGCTAAATCCAGCCTTTGTTACATATTGGCCATACTTTCTGGCCAGAAACAAAAACTTCTCTGAAACAGATATTTTAAAAACTGGCACAGTCCCCATGTTGCCTTTCCAATTCATGGAGTGAGAGCAATTTTGACCACTGAAAGTACTTGGAAGTCACCGTACCTTTCAAAATTATAAGCTAAAAGCAGTATAATACTCCTGGGGGAACCAATAATTAACGCGATCACCAAAACTTTAAAAGATGCAAGGGTTGGGATTCCTATTACATACGCATTTAAATTGCCTACTGGGTGATACAGGTGATGATCATTCTTAGTGTATGCCAGTGAGCTATTAGAAGCTTGCTCAGCTGTTTACTCCAATTACAAATTAACACAGATCTCAGGACCTATTATTCATTTATGGATCTTTCAAACACTAAAGAAATAAAATTATTCTAATATAACCTGGCAACTCAGAATAATCAGCTATCATGGATGACTTTGCACATCATATTTTTGAAAAAGATAAATCCTGGAGCCTGATACTTCCGTAAAATTGTTAGTTTTCCAGTAGTTCAGACATGTAGGTTAGTTACTTTAAGGTGGAAAAAAAAAAATCACGGCATTTGGGACTCCACCCTAGGTATACCACTTTGGATATACTGTTCAGAACAGACCCATTTACCACGTTGAGTCTAAAATCTGCCAATTTTGAGTGAAGCCCAAAGGAAGATAAGGCTCTCCAGCTGGTCCAGCCTTCAGTGTTCTGTCGCTTGGACCTTTTAAAGTCCAATAGCATCTTTTTTTTTTCTTTGCATGTAGGAAAAGCTTTACTAAGTCATGGAACTGTTATAATCTTTTTAAACTGCGATGTGGAATACTCAAACACTCTTAAATGATTTAGGAAACATTGGCATATATTTCGTAAGCAAGTTCCACTTTCAGAATTTTCTCTGCTCCCGCCCTCAGTGCTCAGCTATAGAACATTCATTCGTTGATCATGTTTAGTATCTCTGTCTCACAGTCAAAGCTTTTGTTGCAAAAACATGTTTCTTAACAATTAAATACACAATGGGAAGATACAATTAAACATTTACCAGACTTGAAATGTTTAAGAATAATGCACAACAATAGGATTACAAGAAGGGCAGTGGCATCCATCTTTCAATTCATTTTGCTGTTTCATTCTTTTTCAGACGTTAAGTGCATCATCATGAGAAGTTGCCAATAGCATCTTCTATATGTATAAAAAGGAGGCACTTCAGGTTGTATTTGTATTTTGAAAAAGAAGTCATGTAATTGAGTAATTAAAGCATAAGTTTAAAAAAACATGGCTCAAAGAAAAGGACAGGAGAGAAATGCAGGGGGCAGAGAAAAGCACACAAAAAACAAGGTTAGGGAGTGAATCAGGAAAATGAAAAATAGAGGAACAGTGTATTTTTCGGGATGCGCATTTCAACCTAAGTCATGCTCCAAACCCAAACTCCATCTGTCCACCTTAGTTTTCTGGAACAAACTCCCACTTATTCAGACCCACCCATCCTCCACAAACAATTCCTTTCCCCAGATATTCTTATTCCCACACTTAGAACAGCATCACATATCACTTGGAATTTGTAATGCTTTTTATTTTGCACATCACTAAAACATTTGCCTCTTAAGCAACAGGATAATCACTTCTCTCTCTGCCAAATTATGTACTTCTATTTCTCATCCTGAAGGAAATAAAATCCAGAATAGGAAACTTGACAGCACTTGCATCATCTCCAGGCAGCACATCCAAAATATGTATGTGTGGACTCTTAAGGGAAGGACAATATAATTGGGGGTTTTTAATGGAAATTGAGAAATAAAAAGTTTGAACGTAAGATCTATTTACTTTTTAATGATACCATACTAGAGCTATTTGGGGGGTGGGGGAGGCTTATCTGTATCACAGAGGTGATTTTTGGAAAAATTGATTCTTAAAGGAATCTCAGATCTCTTTTTTTTAATATGCGTTAAATGCATACCTAGTAAATATACCTAACCCTTTGGGTATAAACAAACACAAAACTTTGTAATGACTTCCTCTATAGCATATTTAAAATTTAAATTCTTAGTACTGATTTTTTAAATTAAAATCATCACTCAGTAGGCTGTAATACTGATACTATTCTCATTTTTAACTTTAAATCGTAATGCCTTTCCACACAACATAATGAAACTTTGGTCTCACAGTCTTGATTTTAGTGTTAACACTTTTAATATTACATGAATAAAAACATAAAATATGATATCTTTTTATTCATGGGATTAAAAATTTCAATAAAGTCGACATACACTCACTCTTCTGAAAAAGCAGTTAAATGACTATTTATCAAGTAAGCTATCCATTCCCTTTTTCATTAAATGTCATAGAAGGAGAACATATTTGCAGATATCTAGAATTCCTTTGTGCAGCCTGAGACCTGAAATTATTGCTGTATGATTTTTTTCAAACCAAGATTTTTTTTCAGCCTGCTTCTATTCATCAGTTTTTTCAAAAGTATGTAATTCTCATAAACTTGCACTAGAGAATTGGGCAGATCTGGGTTTGAGTTCTAGCGTCTCTCTTTTTATCTTTTGATTAGAGCAAATCACATAAACGTTTTGCATACGGCAAAGGGAGTAATTTAGTGCCTACTTCATAGATTATATAACATGCTCGGCTTTGAACCTGGCTCACAATAACCAATCAATAAGCAGAAGTTCTTACATTGTGCTCCTCTTTCCTTTTTTTTCACCATCATTATCTTTTCTTCTTCATCCCTCTCTACCCCTTTTGCAATCATCGTCATCATCATCGTTATCCTCAACATATTCATCATCCTCTGTGTCATTCCTTATTTCTTTGGAATATTGTGAAAATAAACGACATAATGACAAATGCATCGACCTATACTTTTTATACATAAGGCATATAAATTGAGGTCTTTAGTAATCCTGTTGGAACTATGCATGAGAAGAAGCAAGAACCATTTCAAAATGCCTGATATTTCTGAGGGATGGAAGGGGACAGGTGGAAATGCAATGGCCCCTTGGGGAGCACTGAGGGCTCTTTATCCATATTAAACACTGAAATGATAATGGGCACTGATCAGAAACCATTTTGTAAGAAACACGCTTATCTGCTTCTCTATATTTAGATATCTGTACATGATTAAATTGCCCAGGAAGTTAACTACAGTTAAATAACTCTCTTTAATAAAGACCTGTTGGGGATTTTGATCATTTGTAAGGAGGTTAAACTAATCATGAGGAAACCATTACTTAGAACTAGTGTAGGTATAGAGAAACTAAATGATATATTAGGCTTTTACAGAATAGTTCTCTCATTAACATTTCACTAATGGACTTGAGAAAAAAAATTATATGCACAATCAGGAAAAGCAAAAGTAATCATTTTTATTTGGACTAATCCAGATTCTCTCTTGCTATTTTCTGGATTCTCCTGTATGGCAACTCTGACCCTTGAGGTTCTTCGAGTGTGTTATTGGCACAAAGTAAACACTCTGTAAGTGTTGATTCTTGCTGTTATTTTAACTGCTGTATTTATTGTTGATACATTTAAAATTTTTCTGTGCTTGATAAAAATTAATTTTTAAATACAAAAATGCAATAAATCTCCTAATTATTCTAACTGTAGCCCGTGTACATTCTAGAAATCCAGGAGATATAACTGCTGTAATGCAACTGACTTCTAGGAAGTACTTTCTTAGGACTGTGATAAGAATTGTTCTTTACTCTCCTGGTTTTGATGAAAATGAGATTATATTCTACATTCAGTATTTGGTCAGTGGTTTCCCGAATTTGGCTAGGCATCAAAGTTGTTAGAGTAGTATTTTAAAACACAAATCCTGAGTCTCAACTTCAGAAATATGGATTCTGTAAGTCCTGGGTAGAGCCCATATTCACTGAATTTTTAAAAACTCTGTTTAATTTTACTACATATTAGGAGCCAAGTGCCAAAAATACCAGTCTAAAAGACAATTACCTTTTACAAATAAACCCTTTCCTACATGATTGCTTCTGATGCCCCACATTCAAATGACTCCTTATTCCAAAAACTGTCTGTTTACCGTTTGATGGTGCTTGATTATTTCACACATTTGTGTTCAGATAACAGTGGATTTAACCTGAAATCTGATTTCCTAACAGGTGTCCTATTCCTACCTGCATGGCTATGGATTTACTAGGAACTGTTTCCTTGAGAAAGGGCATAGATAGCATAGCTAATGCTTTCTCAGATGGACTGGGAAGGATTTACATATCACAGAAATAAACACAGAAGTGGCTTAACTTCATCCCAAGAAAATGATTTTTCTCTAAGCTAGGCAAAACAAGTCAAGTGATCTATAACATTAAGTATGATTTTAAAAAGAAAAAGATTGTTTGCAACAACAAGAACAAAAATGTTTTTAAGTTTGATTTACCTAGAGTTATATTCTAGTAAACCACAAATACAGTACCTGAAGAAGCAAGGCATGCCTTCACTTAGCCTTCTGCATGGAGCTTCAGTGTTTGGGAAGGGCTGGGATATCAGTCTGACAAGGTCAACGGTTTGCTCAGGCTTGGGGTTACCTACAGGGCCTCTGTCCCTGCCCAAGGACACTGCCAGTTTTCACTGGGTGGGTAGATAAGGAGACAGATGAGGCCCACAGGTAGACTTGCACTAGTGACACAGAAAGACAGCAGTAAAGAACTCCTGATCACAGGTCAGTGTTGTTGAAGCCCTGAGAGAAGCTTATTTCTTTGACAACAGCCTTGGACTGAAGCAAAAAAACAAAACAAAAAAAAAACACATTTTTTAAATTTGAAAATAGCGTGGCTCTCCCTATTGCATTAGCTCTTTCCCTAAAACTGAGGGTTCCAGAGGACAGATTCCATCTGGCTCCAGTGAGGACACATTTCATCAAGGGGCAATGTGTTGAAGACCCCTCTGGGTAACCCTTATCGCCACACCTTGAAATCTCTGGGGTAGTTTCTGAGGCTTCTTGAGATTCACTAATCCTGTATTATAACCTAGGATGACAGTCAGAGGATTTGATCAAACATTAGGTAGGAGGCCTCTAGCCTATGACTTGGCACAAAGATAGGCCTAGAAAAAGCATGAGACTGCCAGTTCATATGGCACTGAAAAGGGCATCATTCATAATTTCCAAAGCTTTACACTAATAAATAATTTCCAAATTATGGCTTCTCTCATACGTGTTAACATACAGAATATCACTTTCACTTGATGGGAAATTAATATTCATTTACTGGCATGAGGCTGTGGTTGAAACAGACCTAGATGTAAAGTAGATTCTCTTTTTTTTTTTCAATTTTTTTTTTTTTAATTTTATTTTATTATTTTTTATACAGCAAGTTCTTCTTTCATTTCATCTCCTGTGGTACTGATTTTGATTGTGGAACGGAAGGTATGAATTTATAATGTGATGTGTGATTGAATAACAACTGTCAGTAATTGGATGCAGCAAAGATTGTAAAGGAATCTCAAGTCATGAAAAATTTACCTGATTTCTGTTTCACTACAAAGGCCCCAAAATCAGTCTATTTAGGTTATTGAAACAGCTGGCTCAACTTTTGAGTTTTTGCCGCCTTGAAAACCCTACTTCAAATAGTTGTTTGTATAAGGGTAGACCAATGGATTTTTTTGTTCCTGAATTTATGGATTAGAGTTGCCTTTCTCCAAAGTGATAGAATGTTATGTTAATATGTTTTATTTTGAGATATTTGCACTTCTCTGAAATATAGATCCAGATGATTAATTTTTTTTCCAGGAATGAGTCTGTGTGAATGAAATGGCACATTAATTTTCAAGGATTTTAAAAATATATATTAGATAGGACTTCTGTATTGTTAAACCTATTGCAATTAAGTTTCAAAATCATCTTTTCTCCAGGGAAATAGGATCTTCTTAATGGTTTAAAACCTGTCAAAATTTGCCCAAATAAGAGATTAATTTTAAGGTATATAATTAAATGAAAAGTCAAGACAGCCAAATTCTTCATGAATGCCTAGACAACACTTTTTTATGTTTCTGCTTCATTTCTCCTTTTTAAAAAAGGAAGATTACTATTATGAGAGAATCAGAGATATCAAAACACTACAAAGCTTTCTGAAATCAGGTAAATATTATTGCCCCCAGTTTAGAGATTTAAAGTCCCAGAGTAAGGAAATAAAGAGAATATTAAAACCCAGATTTCCAAACTATTAAAGAACATAATAGAATCACTGGGCATCAAATGAAACAAGTATAGCAACCTTACATTTTGTTAAAACCCATTGTTACATTCCTTAACTGATTCAGTACAGTAACTCATTTCATAGGCAACTAAATATACGTATTCCACATGGACTATCTTTTGGTTTCTGGAACAAGAACTTACCAACAATAATTTTTATGTTGAGGATAGCAGTCAGATGTGCTTTCACAATTTAACAGAGGCTTTCCATCTCAGCATTGGAATTACCAGGATAGCGGAAGCTTGGTTCAGATAAAGACATAGATCCACAAAGGAATTTTTATAAGTGATATTAAAATAATTGTCAATAAGTCATCCACATGTAAACAGATTCTCTTGTCTCACGTGCCAGGAAAACAAGTTTCTGGGCTTTCAAAGAAACGTTCAGAACTGCTGTCTGAAGAGGGTGCTAAAGTCAGAGGAAATGGAGATAGGCAGCTGGCAAAAGGTTATGCACACAAAGTATGACTTAGGTTTAATACAATCCAATATAGTTCTTTATCCTCAACGGCTATAATTTTACAGTTGACCAACTCTCAGTGAAACCTATTTCATATAACAGTAAAAACAGTACATTGGATAAGAACAGGTTTAACTGTCATGCAGTGCTGTCTCATTTAGCTGTGAACTCATGAATTAGTACATTATTAGTAAGATGAAGAAAGTCAACCTTAAGCTACTTGATAAAGATAATAGCAGTTTCTCTTTTATATGGTCTATCTTATCATTAAATAATTCAAACATGCTGGGAAGTGTAAAGAAAAATATTATAAACTTTATTTTATAAACCCACCCAGGATCAGGATACCTTAACATTTTGCCCTAGTTGTTTTGAATCTATTTTCATCTTTTGTTTATCCCTCCCTGATTTACTTCCCTCCATCTCTCCTCTGAGGTATTCAGTAATCTGAATTTGGTGATTTTCATTCTGATGAAAATCTTTTATACTTTTACTATACTACATTTATATAGCCATAAACAATACTGAGTTTTATTTTGAATATTTTTAAACTTATAGAATAGTATATTGTATAAATTATTATTCATTTTGCTTTTTGGCACTAAAAATTATACCTCTAAAATTTGTCCATGTTCATATACATACTGCTAGTTCACTCATTTAAATTATTTTACATTGGTTATATTAATACATTGCATATCAGTTATCCTTTCTGCTGTTGATGGACATCTAGATGATTACAATTTTTCACTATTAAAACCAAACTGAGGGGGCTTCCCTGGTGGCGCAGTGGTTGAGAATCTGCCTGCCAATGCAGGGGACACGGGTTTGAGCTCTGGTCTGGGAAGATCCCACATGCCGTGGAGCAACTAGGCCCGTGAGCCACAACTAATGAGCCTGCGTGTCTGGAGCCTGTGCTCCGCAACAAGAGAGGCTGCAACAGTGAGAGGCCCGCACACCGCGATGAAGAGTGGCCCCCACTTGCCGCAACTAGAGAAAGCCCTCGCACAGAAACAAAGACCCAACACAGCCAAAAATAAATAAATAATTAATTTATATATAAAAAAAAACCAAACTGAGATTTTACTGAATAATCATGTACATGGCTTTTTTTTTTTTTTTGCACATATGCTGCAGCCTTGGGATCTAGGTTTTATATCTTTTTTTTTTTGCACATATGCTAGAGCCTTGGGATCTAGGTTTTATATCTAAAAGTAGAAAGCTAAAAGTTACAATGTAAACAACCTCTAAATTTACAAGATATTGACAATCACTCAATCAACAATTCATAGAAATTATTATTGCTTTACCTACATGCCAGATATTTTTTGTTTTACCTATCAAATGAATATGATAAAGTATCACATTACTTTAATTTGTATTACCTGTTTACTAGTAGTATGAGGTATTTTATCCTGTGTTTATTGGTCTTATTTTATTTTCTATAATTTTTTTTTTTTACAAATGATGCCTGTTGGTGTCATTTCCCCAACTTTGTATTGAGTTTCCTTGTTGCTTTTTTCCTATTGATTTGTATGCAGTTATGTGTGTGTGTGTGACTATACATACTCTAGATATTAAAAATATTTTAATTTTCTTGACTTTTACCTCTTATGGTGTCTTTTCATATGTAAATGGTTCTTTTTCCTGAAATATCTGTTCTGTTCCATAAATATGGAATACATCTTTTCTAATAAAAACTTACATTCAGTGATTATGTCACTTTATTTCCATTTCTTTGGCTACCTTTAATATTTCATTTTTTCAGTGTATTGTTTTTGAAAAAATTTAATTTCCAACTGTTCATCAGTAATATATAGTAATTCAAGTCAATTTTATATATGAACTTGTTTTCTGTAGCTTTGCTACATTAGCTTTTTAGTTCTGTAAACAAATTATTTAGGATTACATAAATGATGTCATCTATTAAAAGTATATGATTTTTTTTCTTTTTTTCTTTCTTGTGTTTTTGCACTGACTAGGATCCAATGCAATGGTGATTAGATGTGGTGAGAGTGAGCATTCTGGCCTTGTTCTCGATCCTGGGGTTAAAAAAATCAATATTTTACCAACAGGTATAACAATGGCTGCAGGTTTTTAGTAGATGTATTTCTCATTTGTTAGAAGTTTTGTTTTGAGTGGGTGTTAACATCATCAAGTACTTTCTTTGTATCTGTAGAGGTGATTATGTTTTAGTTGCTATTGTTGCGTTTAGTCTGTAAACATTCCTGGCATACATCCTACTTGAATATAATAAAAATCCGTATTATTTCTCAAAACAAATTCCACAAATTCACTGGCTTAAAACAATGCAAATTATTACAGCCTGTAGGTTAGAAGTTTGACACAGGGCTTACTAGGCTAAAATCAAGGTGTTGGCAGAGCTATGTACCTGTCTGGAGGCTTTGAGGGAGAATCTGTTTCCTTACCTTATCCAGCTTTGAGAGGCCATCCACATTTCTTAGCTTGTGTCCCCCATCCTCCATCTTCAAAGCCAGCAACTTCGCATTTCTCTGATCATCCCTATGTAGTCACATCTCCCCCCTCTCTCTTCTGTTTCCCTCTTTCCCTGTTAAGGGCCCATGTGGTTACATTGGGCATACCTGGATAATCCAAGATCGTTTCCCCACTTTAAGATTCTTAATTTACAAACTTTCTTTTGCTATGTAAAGTAACATGTTAATAGTTTCCAGAGATTGGGACATGGACATTTGTGGGAGCCATCATTTTGCCTTTCACAATATCTTTTTATTTACCTGTAGATTTGATTTCCTGAAATGTTTTTAAGGACTTTGTGTTTATATTCATGAAAGATATTAAATTGAAAATTTTCTTTTTCAAGAATGATTTTTTCTGGTTTTGGTATCAGAGTAATGCTGGCCTCATAAAATGCATTGCAAGGTGTTCCCATCTTTTCTGCTTTCTAGAAGATTTTGTGTAGAATTAGTATCAATTAATCTTTAAATATTTGAAAGAATTTACAAGTGAAGCTACCTGATCCTAGAGTATTTTTAATCAGAAGGAGTTAATTAATTTAAATAGATCCGAAGCTGTACTAATTTGCTAGGACTACGTCGTCATAACAAAATACCACACTGGGTGGCTTAAACAACAGAAAGTTTATTTTCTCACGGTCTGGAGGGTGGAAGTCCAAGATCAAGGTGTTTGCAGGTTTGGTTTCCTTTGAGGCCTCTCTCCTTGGCTTGCAGATGGTCACGTTCTCACTGTGTCCTCACAGGGTCTTTTCTCTGTGTGTCCAAGCACCTGGTGTCTCTTTGTATGTCCAAATTTCCTTTTCTTATAACAACCCCAGTCAGATTGGATTATGGCCCACCCTCACAACCTTATTTTAACATAATGACCTCCTTAAAGGCCCTGTCTCCAAATGCAATCACATTCTGAGTACTGGGGGTTACAGCTTCAACATAAAATTGGAGGGGAGGTTGGATGATAACACAATTTAGCCTGTAATAGAGGACATTCATATTTTTGCATTCTTGAGTGACATTTGATACTTCACTTCTTTCAAAGGATTTATACAGTTGCAAAATTTATTGGCTTAAAATTGTTTATAACGTTCCCTTAGTTTTTTCTTTTTATTGATATCTATAGAGTTTCTAGCTATGTGACCTCTTTCATTCCTGACATTGATAATGTGTATCTCCTGTTTTCTTGATCATTAGGAATACATATTTTATCAATTGTATTCATTTATTCAGAGAACCAGAGTTAAGAACTACTAGTTTTTCTCTAATGTTTTTCAGTTTGGTTTTTTTTTTCACTGATCTCTGCTCTCACCTTTATTTTTTCCTGATTTCTGTGACATCATCGTTAATTTACTCTTATTTTTCTTGTCTCTTACCCAAATAGTTACCTTTCCTGGAGGGCCTTAATACTTTTTTGTAACTCCATATTTTTACGTAGTATAATTTTATTTCTGCCTGTCGAATGTGTGTATATATATGTATATAACAATAGGCCTGCTGGTGATGGACTTTCTCCCTTTTGGTGGTCTGGAAATATTTATTTCACTTTCAATTTTGAAAGATATTTTTACTAAGTGTGTAAACTGTCTAGGTTGACAGTTTTTTCCCCCTTTCAGTATCTCAAAGGTATTATTTGATTGCCTTCTGGTTTGCATAGATTTTTCATGAGCAGGTCAGGTGATACATTTCTGAGGCCTCTACCTTATACCCAAATGTTATGAAGGGAATTGTTTGCCCTCCTGTTTTATACATTTGGGTTGCCCTCCACCCCACCCTTTGGCCCTGAATAGTTCTCTCTCTCTCACATTTGTAGATCAGTATTTGCCCCAGAATTCAAGAGGCCCTTTCTGAAGATCTTCAGTGCCTTGTTGATGTAGTTCCTTTTTCTCTGTTATGCTGCCCCTGAATTCGAGCTAGTTGATCTACCCAAACTCTGATCTTTACCTCCGTGAGACAACCAGGCTCTGTTTGATTTTCCCCTGCCTTCATTGCATTCTGAAAACTGTCCTATGCTGGGGCATTTGTAGTGGTCACCTATGTCGATTACTTTCCTTTCTTCAAGGATCACTCTCTTTTGCTGTTTATTATCCAGTGTCTGGAAACTAGTGTGTCATATTTTTTATCTCTTTTCTTATTCTTAAAAGAGAAGATGTAAATCCAGCACCCGTTACTACCTCAAGGTCAGAAGTATAAATCCTCTGAACATATTTATTTTAAACCTTCCCCCACCACCCAGTTTGTTCTACATTTTAAAATTCATCCAACTGATTGACAGTTTTCTTATGGTCATATTTTTTCACGTGTTTTTGAAACTTGTTTTGCAGCTCATTTGGAGTGGTAAAGAATTTTTGTTCTTTTTTATCTTATTTTGTTTTATTTTTTGTTTCCGCTCATTATTTTGTCTTGAAGTTATGCAGCCACCTCCACCTGGCCCCCAAGGCCTCTTGCAGGGAAGCAACTCTCAAAACATGCATTTAGGGTAATGTTGGTGACACTACAGGTTCAGTCAAGGGAGCAGTGGGAGAATTAAGTCACTCCTAATCACAAGCTTGTACCTGTGACCTCTGACCTTCTTGGGTCAGAAGTTTTTTATAAGGCAGAGCACATTTTTTTCTAACTTTTTAAAAATCGTGGTAAAATATAAATACCATAATACCATTTTAAGTATATAATTCAGTATGGTTAAGTACATTCACAATGTTGTACAACCATCTTCACTATTTATTTTCAGAACTTTTTCATCTTCCCAAACAGAAGCTCTGTACCCATTAAACTATAACTAAACTATAACTCTCCATATCCCTTCCCCAGCCCTCAATAACATCTATTCTACTTTGTGTCTCTATGAATTTGCCTACTCTAGGGACCTCATACAAATGAAGTCATACAATATTTCACAAAAGTTAGTCTCTTTCTTTTCAAAGTTTATCAATTGTTAATTTTTGTTTGAAACAGAGGAATATAGCTAATCTTTGCATTTTACTGTTTTGACTTATATCAGTAGGAATTTTAGTAGGCTGAATACTGACCTCCAGAGACATTAGGTCCTAATCCCTGGGATCTTATGGATTTGAGATGGGGATATTATTGTGGATTATTGGGTAGGTCCTAAATGCAATCACAAGTGTCCTTATAAGAGAGAGGCAAGATGATATTTCACAGACAAAAGAAGAAGGTGATGTGAAAGTAGAACAGAGAGAGATGAGAAGATGGTGGCTTTGAAGATTGGAATGAGGTGGCCACAAGCCAAGAAATGACAGCAGCCACCAGAAACTGGAATAGGCAATGAGCAGCCCCTTAGCTGGATCCTCCAGAGGGAGCATGGCCCTGCCAATACCTTGATTTCAGTCCGACGGTACTGATCTTAGAATTCTGGACTCCAGAATTGTTAAGATAATAACTTTCTATGGTTTTAAGTTATTAAGTTTGTGGCAGTCTGTTATAGCAGTCACAGGCAACTAGAACACTGTTCTTAATTTTTGCGCTCAAAGCCACATGAATACATACATATTTAAATATTGAATATTATTTACAATCCCACTTATGGCATACAGAAAATATTCAATAATTCTTGTCAATGACGTTTCTCTCTATTCTTAAGGAAGATTTAATTTGGGAAATGCAGGGCTTATTCATATCTTCTCCTTCTTCCTCACCACCCACATTATCAAGGAGTTATGAGTTTATACTTTAAGGATCTCTCAAATATATAGTCAACTTCTATACAAGTCTTCTCTCATTATAAACCACCACATTAACCCAGAAATTCATACTTTATTTTTTTTCAGACCATGCAACAATATCTTTTATTATGTAGGGGTTTTTAAAATTATTTCTGCAATCTCTCCATACACAGGCAAAAAAAAAAAGGTATTGTTTTGCATATTGGAACTTGCAGGCCTGGTCACTGCATAGAGAAGGGAAAATTATCCCTACAACGTGCTTAACCAGGAGGCCCATTCATCTGCCAACCTCCAATAACATGGAGATGAACATGATAGACAGACTGTCCCCCATCTGAACCTTCATTCACCACCATTCAATAACCCTTCTTCAGGCCCAGATCAGCAGCACATTTCTTGCCAATGATCATTAAATATCCAAGAAGACATTCATCGTCGTCTGCTGCTGCAGAAATCTGGGATATATGTTTCTTGGGTATCACCAGAAGATGTGTTGGGGCTTGAGGGGAAATGTCATGGAAAGCAAGACACTGGTCATCCTCATAAATGATTTTGGCTGGGATTTCCTTGCGAAGGAATCGTGTTGCCACCAGGCCAGACGGCCTGAGCCTTAGGGATCTCATCTACCTTCACCGCCTCAAGGTCGGGAGGAGGAGGCTGGGTGGGGGAGGGGCTTACTTTATTATTTACCTAGAGCAACAACCTGCTAACTGGCCTCCGACCTCCAACCTCATCATTCTCATGTCTACCCTCTACCCCCAAGTAGGAGTAAACTTTCTAAAAGTGCGTATCTGATCACCCATTAGTTCTAATTAAAATTCTTTACTGCCTCCTTCAGCTTTCTAGTCAAAATTCAAGTGCTTTCATTTAACTCGCAAGGCCATCTGTGATCAGGACTGTGCCTAACACTCTAGTTTAATATCCTGTTACTCTCCTATCTGAGCTATTCTAATTTTACTTTAATACATGATTTAACTGCCTCTGTTCTGTGCTCACCTCGTATCCTGTAAATGCCTTTAACCTAGCTATTCTCACACTTTATTGTAAAAATGAATTCTCCTAACTGTCTTATCTAGTTTAGTAATAGAGTTTCCTTAGGATACGAATCACATGATTATTGGTTCAAGTATGCTCATAAAAAGTGTAGTGCTTGCTTCACAGTTACATCTATTTAATGAAAGTTTTTGTATGAAAAAAATCTGTGGCACAGCCAAAATTTCCCAAAATGTGCAGACACTACCTAAGTGAAGAAAAAGTTTTCGGTGCAATTAAGAATTAAAGCAGGGCTTCCCTGGGGGCGCAGTGGTTGAGAGTCCGCCTGCCGATGCAGGGGACACGGGTTCGTGCCCCGGTTCGGGAAGATCCCACATGCCACAGAGCGGCTGGGCACGTGAGCCATGGCCGCTGAGCCTGCAAGTCCGGAGCCTGTGCTCCGCAATGGGAGAGGCCACAGCAGTGAGAGGCCCGCGTACAGCAGAAAAAAAAACAAAAACAAAAACAAACAAAAAAAGAGTTAAAGCAAACACTGGCTAAGCTCATGACTTTGAATAGAATAAGAGTAAGCATTAAAAGTTATTTTAAAATGAGAGGACAAGTGTGTTTAGTTACTGTTTTCCATCTCTGTCTTTAAAGGGGAACTGTAACTACTTATATAAAATGAATGTGTATAAAATTCACCTAGGTTTATATAAAATTAATGTAAACTGCTAAGCATGTGTTTGATTTGTACATTCCTTAATAATAACCTATTTCCCTTCCAAACTGGAGTGGTTAGTTTAGATTCTTTCTGAAAAGATAAAGCACTTAAATTTTTTCCCCTTTTACTTTTCTTTGTTCCCAGCTCATTTCTCCTTTTTTTCCTACTAATATTGTAGATACATTGCCAAGATTGTTATGGCAGCTAATAAAGTTTGAAATATAAGACATTCAAACCAATGTTAATAAATAATTTAAGAATTAAATACCTCTCACGACAGGGTTATCTTTATTTTATTCAAAAATAGTTTGTTTTATGGATGTTTTATTTCCTCACATGAGGAAACACTGGTTGAAAAAACATGATACATTCTAGGAACTAATTTTTTCCAAGTCGTACTTCAGTGCTTTAAAAGAAGTATATACAGGAACAGATGTTTCTGCTATGTCAAGATACTAAAATAGCCGACCCGCTTGGTCCTAATTATTGATAGTTTACCACAGCACCAGCCTTGGCTTCTACAAAAGCGTTAGCAGAAGTGACAGCAGGAACACACAGGATTTATTCATTAAGAACGAGCTATAGCTTCCTGCATTTTCAGCTCCAGGCATCACGCTGAATAGTGCCCTGTCATTCGGCAAGAACTAGTCGGAGACAGGAAGCACTTTAGCGTTTTTACAGAAATATCTTTTAAAACGGACTTAACTATCAGACAGCCCCCTTGTAAAGCTTTCGCTCTAAGAAACTCGGGTAAAAGATTATCGCTCCGCACTCACAAAAATCAATTTTGGAGACTGACAGTTGTTCCAGACTGATGCTGGATTTCTTTTCTTCATTGAATTGAATTTCCTGTAGACTGTGAATATACTAACATTCACCAGGTGCTTTTTCCTGATTTTCTTTTTAAATCATTAAATAGCCCCCTTATTTTGTATCAAGTATTCTGTGTATACGGTGGAGAAGATTGTGACTGATAGTTGTTTAAGAAACCAACAACTGGTGAAAGGCAAGCCTGTCAATTTTTGTACATAAGCTAATAATGATAACATTCATAGTAATATTAAGTAACACTTGTCGAGGACATAGTAAATGTCAGGCATCTGCTCATGCCTTTACATGCATTATCCCACTTAATCCTCAACTGAAGCTCTGAAATAATTTTTATCTCCATGTTACCAGTGTTCCTGCTGAGCCTAATATATTTTGAGTGTCTTGCCCAAAATGACACAGAAATTCCTGGAGCAGTAATTTGGCAGCAAACTATCAGAGTCCAAGACCTGAGGTCTCAGTCAGTGTTAAAGTACATTTTGATTTTTAGCATTCCTCCCATTCCAGGAGTAAATAATACATGAATCCATCACCTGAACAACGGAGATCATTTCGATGTGAATGATTTC
The DNA here is from genome assembly GCF_003031525.2 of Neophocaena asiaeorientalis asiaeorientalis. Classification (NCBI taxonomy): domain Eukaryota; kingdom Metazoa; phylum Chordata; class Mammalia; order Artiodactyla; family Phocoenidae; genus Neophocaena; species Neophocaena asiaeorientalis. The sequence goes on along the minus strand of NW_020174917.1, from coordinate 2,401,433 downwards.
CAAATTTGTCTCCAAATTTTAGCACCTTCCTAAACCGCTTATCTGTATTTCCCAATGCCTAAAAATGCTCTGACAGCATTCACACCCTTTTATTCTAATACTGCCACCACCTTCATGTACTCTCACGAGCTTCAACTTTTCTTTAAACAAACTCAGACTCCAGACAAAACCTATAATTGATTTTCCTCAAACCTCGAATTTATTTTTTTCCTTTATATGAGCAGCCCCCATCTAGAGAATAGAGGAGATGTAGCTGTCAGAAGCGGCTGAATATGGCTTTGGCAGTTACAACGGAAGCAACGTCACGGGGCCTCCAGTTCACTTGCTCTGCTCTCATTCACTTCTGTACTTACTCCCAATTCCCAACACACACATGGGTGCTTTGCTCTGGTGTATCATGCTCTCTTCCTTTCTTCATTGTAAACATATGCTCTTGGGAAAAGATCTAAAAACAAATAAACAAGTAAATGAACAAAAACCAGTACAGATACCTATTAACATTGACCTGTAATCATTTCCTTCCATATTTGAATCGTAAGAAAGGACTAAAACTACAGATCTAATGATAGAATTTTATTTATCACAGTGCCAGCTGGTAGAGGTTTCACTGAGCAAAAGGGCCTTTGCTTATCTTATTTTACATTCATAACATATTGATTAATATTTTTCATTAGCATATTCTCAATAGAAGACTGAAGCAAGAATAGGGAAGAGGTGGTATACACAGGGATGATGGATTATCAGTTGAACAATAACTGAAAGAGCCCCTGGTGTGTTAAAAATGATGTTCCTTTGAGAATCTCCAAGTGGACGAATGGATTTTAAGTGGTTGGAGAAGAAGCAAATGAAAAAAAAAAATTGGATTTCTAATTTATGTTAACCGCAAAAACAACAAAAATCATAAATGTACATAATATTTATTAGCCTACTAATCTTAGAAGTTTACTACTATAATGCCTCAGCTCCTTAGTAGTTCTCGAGAAATTCTCCCAAGTAAATAGATTTGTCTGACAGTAAATGTATGGTTGTCAAATGTATGGTTGTCAACTCACCTGGGGATTCAATGCTTCTCAGTAATCTTTTATTTCCTTTAAGCAGTTTTCTCTCCTACTCCCTCAAAAGTTATTTCAAATGTTAAAATTTTCCCACAAGTCTCCTATTCAAATACCTTCCTCTACTCTATTCAAAGAAAATTGTCTTGGGGAAAACGTGGATGGTCAATATTTGAACTATTTCAAACTTCCACCCCAACTTTACAAATGTATCTACACTTCTATGTATGTTTTCTTTTACAGTCTTAGAGAAGAAGTTATCCTTTTTCTTGTTTAAAACTAAGCTGTTCACCTGTGTAATTCATCTTACACTTTCCCATCTGCTGCGTTATTTGGCTTCATCACTTTTCTCCCATCACTGCTACAACTGCAACCTACTCTTGCTCTCCTTCTCTGAAGTTTTTAAATATAATAAAATCTCCCTCATCCTAAAAAAAATCCCCCGATACTTCATGTGTCTTTCGCTTTAACTTTATCTCAAACAAGCCTCTAGAAGGTGTGAGCCATGTTTGATATCTTCATCTCAACAACCCCCTTTTGGAGGTGACCTCCTATGTCATAATTATTGGTTCCATTGTGTCTCTATTTGTTATGGACTAGATGTTTGTGTCCCCCCCCCCCCAGATTTATATGTTGAAGTCCTAGCCCCCAATGTGATGGTACTTGGAGATGGAGTCTTTGGGACATAATTATATTTAGATTAGTTCATGAGGATGGGTCGCTCATGATCGGATTGGTGACTTTATAAGAGGAAGGGAAGAGGATCTCCTTTTCTCTCTCTCTCTCTCTCCCCGCCCCCCACCGTGTGCACTGAGAAAAGGCCGTGTAAGGACACAGTAAGAAGGTGGCCATTTACAAGCCAGGAAGAGAGCTCCTGTCCTCCAGAAAATAAATGTCTGATGTTTAAGTCACCCAGTCGACGGTATTTTGTTATGATAGCCCAAGCTGACTAGGACACTATTTCACTAGATAGAGAATTCCCTGAGGGAAGGGGTTCAGACTTTGTTTCCTAGCATCTAACAAGGGTCCTGGCACATAGCAGGTGGCAAACACTCGTCTGCAGAAAGGGTAAATGAATACATGAATAACGGATGAATACAAGCTGCCAAGTAATTTTTGTAGGGTTAATTGAACAAATAAATTTCATACAGAGAGCATTTAGCTTTGCACTGAGTCATTAAATGGAGTCTTACAGTAAGCCGTGATTTTGTTTTATTTGAATAAATGCAGTATTTCCATCCTACTTCAGGGAGTCTATATGTAACAATCCCCAGAAGGAACTAAATAAACAAGTGAATGACAATGACACCAAGATCTTGATGTCATAGACATATGCAGTAGAAATAACATTTATAAGAATAATATTTATAGACATCTTATTATGTGCCTGGTACTTTGCTAACACTTTGCTAACACAGATTCATCTGTTTAATAAATATTTATGTAATGGCTACTATGTGCCAGGAACTGGAAAAATAGTGATGAACAGACGGAACCTTTCCCCTCATATTTGAGAGCCCTTCGTGCATTCTCCTCAGGTTTCTATTAGCTTTGTTCTTCTTCTCTTCACTATTTCAATCCTTTAAATGTGAATGGACAGTCTGATTGTCAGGGGAGATAATCACTGGGCCAGGATATATACTATCTACAGTATCTTCATCTTAAAGACTGAGAACCTTCTGCCTTTCCTGGTTCCAAATAATTAACTAACGTGGTAGACCTAGGCAGAGTCTGGTAGCCCAGGTATGGCCATGGTCCCTGGCCAGGTAGTTCTCAGTTTCTGTCTATTTCTGTTCTGGCAAGTTAGACTGCTGCCAGTTGATCCACAAATTTACTCAGTTTTATAAGTTGAATTGTGGTTCCCTCCACAAATATATTGAAATTCTAACCCCCAGCCCCTCAGAATATCACCTTATTTAGAAATAGGGTCATTGAAGATATAATTAAGTTAAAATGAGGTTATTCTGGAGTAGGCTGGTCCTCTAATCCAGTGTGACTGGTGATATTATAAGAAGATGGCCATGTAAAGACAGACTCACATGGAGTATGTCATGTGATAACAGAAGCCGAGAATGAGGTTTTGCAGCTGCAAACCAAGGAATGCCAGAAACTGTAGGCCAAAACCAGAAGCTGGGAAGATGCAAGGGAAGATGCAAGGGAGGATTCCCCTGCAGGTTTGAGAGGGAGCTAACACCACCTTGATTTCATACTTCTAGCTTCTAAAACTGTGAGGCAATAAATTTCTGTAGTTTTAAACTATCCAGTTTGTGGTACTTTGTTAGGGCAGGCCTAGGAAGCCAATACAATCAGCTTTACAGAACATCCTAGATCTGAATTGATTGATGAGACAAATAGGAGATGTGAATTCAGGGGGAAATTTTTCCAGAACCTGCCCAGCTATAATAAAATCCCACTACATTACCAATCCTTGTGTTTATACTCCCTCCATGGGAACTGCAGGGAAAGAGCTAGGAGAGGAGTTACTCGGGGGGGGAAAGAGAATATGGTGAGCCCTGTATGAGTCAGGATTCTCCAAAGAAACAAACCAACAGAATGAAAGAAAAACAAAAAAAAATATATATATATACATACACACATATAATGTATTTACTATATCATATATGCATGTTACAAACACAATGAGGTTTAATTAAAAAAGTGATTAGTGAAAGGGTGGTAGAATCTTGGGTTATATCACTCACCAGCTTTGAGATCTCAGGTGAGTGAGTTACTCTCCTGCAGCCTCAGTTTCCTAGAGAATATGATAATTCCTGCACTCCCAACTCAAAGTGTTGTGAGAATCAAACAAGATGAGGTATGTAGTGCTACCTTGTGAGTTCTAAGCACGATACAAGTTATGAGCTCATTGAACCTACAAGGTCTCAAAGTCTTCTGCAGCCAGGCATTACTTGGAGGGCTGCTGAAGAAAACAAGATGGTGACAACATGGTCTCTGACCTCTAGGGATTCAGGAATGTAAATGAAGAAATAAGTGTGTTGAGTTAGGAGCTACCAATAGTTCAGTGTGTGTAGAACTCAACGTGTACCTGGAAGTGTGATAAAAAATTAAATTATAATTATAGTTAGGGTCCAATTTGAGAAGGATCTTACACATCCTGAGTGGGAGTTTGGAGTTTTATACTAAAGGGAGCTATTAAAGGATTTGCTACATGGAAATGACACAATCAGTTTTATGTTTTCAGACACTCCCTTTGGCAGCAGAATAAGATATTACCCTGCAGAAGACTTAAAGCTCAATGGATTAGGGAATGTTAACTCATGCCTCTAACATATTGTTGATTCTGGACATATTTCTAATATAAACAAAAATAGTAATAAAACTATTGAGCCAAAGTTTCAAAACCTATGGTAGTAGCTTAATATCCTAGCTTCACAGTTGTCTTCACATCTGTGCATTTCTTTTGATGCCCTTTACAAGCAACTGTTCTATCTCTAGTCAACAAGTAAAGAAACTAAAGCACAAAAAGTTAATGACAAATTATAATGAAGTAATAAAACAGAAGGGATAAGCGCATATTTATACTCTACAGGCACTGTGAGAAATATATTAAATACAAATTCCTAATTTCAGGGTGAAAATGTCTTTTTAGTGCACTCTACCACGGGAGACGTGTTCTGCTTAAACTTCTTAACAAGGAGTTGATCAAGAGGCCTCTGGGCTTTCCATGCCATTTCACTGGAGACATTGGATGTATCTTAAATGAGAAATAAAATGGCACATGGAACACAAAATTTGGAAACAAGGTTCAGATACTCTGCACCTGATTTTCAGAAATGTTGTAAAGTATACAAATTTATACTATAAAAAAGAACAGAGCCTACAAAGCACATGATATATGACAAGACAGGTTGAAAGCTCTTCCTGATGAGGTATTATTTTGGTTGGATTATGGGATAGATGATAGCAATCTTTTACATTTATGGGAACAATATGTTGTCATTTGTACACTCCGTTATTTTCTTCCCAATCCAATGAATGAAACTGAGCCTGCTGTATTAGAAGGAAGAAATGTAGCATCCAGTCAAAGTGTGGATATAGTCATTTTGGCTGTGTAGTGGCTCTAAAAGGCACAATGAAAAATAGCAAGCAGCTATGGAGATTCTGCTTAAGCCCAACTACCTTGAAGGATGTAAAAAAAAAGGGGAGTGAAAGCTACCCTTTTTTCTTCATGTAGGCACACTTAATTTATATTTTACAGGGAAGTATTTTGTAAATACAATCTAAGTAATGAAGATGAATAATACAAATTATGATTTTCAATAAATACCACTAAAATAGATTTTTAGGAAATTGATGTATTTAATAAATCAATAAAAAGTATAAAATAGATTCACTTCAAATTAAAAACAGTAAATTATCTTCTTTTATAATCTTAATTTAATTTCAAAGCCTAGAAAAAGAATTTAAATGTAAACATGTAGTTCATGATCAATACATGAGGAATATAAAAATCCGAAGCATAATAAAAAGTGCACAGTAGATTTATATGTTCATTATTGTGATTTATGGACAGTTTATTATCTTCTTTATACTAACCTCAAAAGAAAACAGTGTCTTTAAGAAACATCAACTTTTTATATTAAATCAGAACAATAAACAACTCAGGGAGATAAAGATAACTTCATTAATGACGATAGGAAGCTGGCTCGGATATAAGTAATTTCCTACTCTTATCTTTTGTTTTTAGTCTCAACTTCAAAGAGTAATGAGAATCAGCTTTTCCTTCTCCTGTTCCTCTCAAAGCTCTTTGTAAATGTATACGGGAAGTTTAAGGCTTTATGTAATGTTAAGATGACATTTGGGAAAGAAATACATGACTACGTTTTTAAACAGTATTCATTTCCACTATGTCCTATCAACAGTACTAAATAATAACTGGAAAATAAAAGAAAGCCATGACCTGAATCACTGTTCAGCAATTAAAACTAAGAATACAGGTTTGTGATCTTCTCTTGCTGTAATCCATGCTTTAACCATAAAAATTAAGGGTACGAATACCTAGGACTCCATTTATTAACTGTTTAGTATTACATGTGAAATGATGATGGTTTCACAATGTTGAATGTGAAATGATTTGTATGTGTTTCAGGATATAACCTGGTAACCAAGTGTAACAAAGTTAGCTGGTTTTATTATTAACAGAAAAATAATTTTGCTGAAATGTAGTTAATGTAGAATAAAATTGTAAAGATGAGTTATCTTAGAGGACTAAGCTTACTTTTGTCTTCTTCTTTTCCTTTCTCCTTCTTCATCATCTCCTCTCTTCAATTTCTGAGACCGTTTCCAACTCTAAAGATCTAGGAACCATCCATGAGTTAAAAAATAGCAAACCCCATCCTTCATCCAGATTCTAGTTCACAGTCCCATTTACTCTCATTATAAACTCTTCCCCGGTTCCTGGCAACCCATGCCTCTTCTGCTCGCATCCTTTGCCCTAGCCTGTGACACCTCACACCCAGCATGCTTACACCCCTTTTCCTCTACTTATCAATGTCCATCTCTTCTTCAAGAGTCTTTTTAAACATCACTTCCTTCATTAAGTGCCTCCAGATTCTCCAAAGTAATATGGTTACTTCAGGAAATAAAAAGATCTATGTCTTGATATTTAAGGTATTTAAGATGATGTTAAGGCTAGAGATGTAAGAAGGAACCATGTCAAGAACAATTTGGAGGGATAAGCCAACAAATTTGTACTTTATCATGAAAGTCATGGAGTGCGTGAAGGACTTCAAGTAAGAATATGTTATATATTCTTATTTGTATTTTAGAAAAGTTCCTGTAACTGAAAGTAAAGGGTGGATTGGAAGTGAGGAAGATTGGAGCCAGGGGAAAAGAAACATTTTCTCTTTCAATAATTACATATGTACACAAAATAGACTACAGGTTTTTTAATGGCAGACTGCATCTTATACATAAGTATTTTATTATCAAGTGACACTGTCCAAAATTTATACTTGGAAGGATACTAAACTTTGATGGTCTATGTAAATTTGGTGACATTTTAAAGTGGAAAAGAACCAAAATATTGTGAATTTTTCAACAATTAATTCAATACCTTTCCTTCTTACACACACACACACACACACACACTGAAATTGGTAAAGGTACATTTTTGTTAATCAAACTTTAAAAGGACAAATAAATGTATTAAGTGAGTACGTAACCGTAATCATAATTGTTTATGGCCTTGGAGGCAACAGGTTCTGTTATAAACTTTGAATAGAGAAAATTTTGTAACATTTTTTGGTTCCAAGGTTATGGTTGGCAAGTTATTTCCCCCCAATATTCTTCATTAGTACATTTAGATTCTCAAAGACCTTGGTCTTATTTGTTTACAAGGAACATGGCTCGATGCTTATTGCAAATAAATCTCATCTAAATTTTATAAAACAATTCATGAAAAATTCTAAGGATGAGAAAAAAATAATAAGCAGATGCCTTTTCCTAACCAAATAGTAACAAAATAAAGGTCATTTAACAGGTGAAAATTCAGATTCTTTTTAACTACCAAAATTAGCATAAAGAATTCAATAAATGAGAGAAACAGTGAGTGACAAGTATCAAAAGAATAAATTGTCTTTTATCTGAAAATCAGTGGATGATTATACCACACACTTACACATGCACACATAAACCTTACATGGCTGAGTACTTTGTGTGCATATATTGGAATTATTTCATATCTAACGACTGTGGAATCTGAGACAAATATCTAAACAAAACCAATGGCAGTTTTATATTACATTTTTCTATAAACTTGACCACGTTTTTGTGAATTGGATGTAGTCCGATAAAATTCATTGGCAGTATCAGTACCGAATGAGATGCACTGGAGCCTAGAGAGATTAAGATCAGACCCAGCAGTTGGTGCATGTCCAAAAAAACGCCCACAAAACTAGAACAGAGAAAAAGAAAATTGGGCTTTTTAATTTATTTTTTTGAAGTACAGTTGATTTACAATGTTGTGTTAGTTTCTGGTGTACTGCACAGTGATTCAGTTATACATATATATATATTATTTTTCATACTCTTTTCCATTATAGTTTATTACAGGATATTGAATATAGTTCCTTGTGCTATACGGTAGGTCCTTGTTGTTTATCTATTTTATATATAGTAGTTTATATCTGCTAATTCCAAACTCCTAATTTATCCCTCCCCCCTCCCTTTCCCCTTTGGTAACCATAAGCTTGGTTTCTATGTCAGTGAGTCTGTTTCTGTTTCATAAATAAGTTCATTTGTGCCATATTTTAGGTTCCACATATAAGTGGTATCATATGGTATTTGTCATTCTCTTTCTGACTTACTTCACTTAGTATCATGATCTCTAGGTCCATCCACGTTGCTGCAAATGGCATTATTTCATTCTTTTTTATGGCTGAATAATATTCCATTGTATATTTGTACCACATCTTCTTTATCCATTCATCGGTTGATGAACACTTAGGTTGCTTCCATGTCTCGGCTATTGTAAATAGTGCTGTTATGAACATTGGGGGGGGGTGCATGTATCTTTTCGAATTATAGATTCCTCTGGATATATGCCAAGGAGTGGGATTGCAGAATCATATGGCAACTCTATTTTTAGTTTTTTAAGGAAACTCCATAATGTTTTTCATAGTGGCTGCACCAATTTACATTCCCACCATAGTGGCTGCACCAATTTACATTCCCAGTGTAGGCAGGCTCCCTTTTCTCCACACCCTCTCCAGGATTTATTATTATTTTATTATTATTATTGCGGTACGCAGGCCTCTCACTGTTGTGGCCTCTCCCGTTGCGGAGCACAGGCTCCAGACACGCAGGCTCAGCGGCCATGGCTCACAGGCCCAGCCGCTCCACGGCATGTGGGATCTTCTCAGACTGGGGCATGAACCCGTGTCCCCTGCATCAGCAGGCAGACTCTCAACCACTGTGCCACCAGGGAAGCCCCCAGCATTTATTATTTGTAGACTTTTTAATGATGGCCGTTCTGACCGGTGTGAGGTACCTCATTGTGGTTTTGATTTGCATTTCTCTAATGATTAGTGATGTTGAGCATCTTTTCATGTGTCTGTTGGACATCTGTATGTCTTCTTTTGAGAAATGTCTATGTAGGTCTTCTGCCTCCCAAGAATTGGGCTTTTTTAATCAGGTACATTCAGGTTTAAATTCCACTTTGACCGCGTAGCATTGGCTGACCTTGAGCAAGTGTCTCAGCCTTTTATGAATTCTGTTTTCCTATTTGTAAATGAAGATAATATTAACCTCAAAAACTTGCTGTAGAGATAGTATGAGGGAACATATGTATTCCACCTAGTGCAGAGTCTAAAGGCAGTGTAGGTGCAATAAAATGTAGCTGTCATGTAGCTGCAAACAGAATTGTCAAAAAGAAGAGATAAGCATGCCATTCACAGCACAAAATAGTTAAAATGTGATTATTTCCAGAGGGAAGGATATTAATGAAATAAGGACGATTTAGAAAGATTAATAAGAGTGTCCTCTGTAGGTTGAATTTTAATATGCAAAATTGATGGGAAAGGGAATTTCAGACACAGAGAACATAGGAAAAAGTGTCAGAATATTTGGATGTTTTAATATGAGTAAACGGTACTGTTTGACTGGAGTGAATTTGGGTGTAGTCATGAAGAGTCTTGAAAACCATGCCAGGATATAATTCAATTCTTGAAGAGCAATTGACATGTTTTGAACAAGTAAATATCATTACATAACTTTTTTCCCTTTACCAAAATTATTATTTCTCCCCATTTTGATTTTTAAAGCCAACGATCCTATTAAGAATACCTAACAAGTCATTTTTCTCCTCAAATGTGTAAATTAAGAAAGTATATATATATATATCAACATTTATTACAAATCCTATATTTTTAAATGTTTGGGAAAATTATTTTTATACCCTTAGCAATGCTATTTTAACGATTTTTGTCTCAAATATTCTGATAAGGAGAGCTAGCAGTCATGGATAAAACATTTCTTAGAATGCTTTATAAAGAAAAGTATTTCCTAATTTGAGGATGTGATTTTATCAGAGCCCCCTGCCCCCAAATTTGTGTGAACCCATGATGAACCATTCTTCCTCTCTCCTCCTTGGAAAGGCCTTGTAGTTTCTTTTGGAGCAGACAAAATTTCCCCGCTACTGCGTAAGAAACACTGGCTGATTCCCCCATCCAGTAAACATTCAATGGAAAGAAAACAGCTGGTGTATGAAAGAGAAGCTTACACACACGTTTCAAGATAACTTCGGATTAGATTCATCCTTAGATTATTCCAACCCACAATGTTTCTGGCTTGAATAAAAAACATATTGAGTATTTCAGGAAGGAGGGTTTGTTTCTGAATGCCAGGCTCTGTGTTCAGCCTAGCAGAAAGGCCTCTTATCTCTTTGGGCTCCCACAGGCTTGTGGAATAAAAGTGAGTTGTGCATCGTTGGTTTGCCCTGGGCTCCAAAACCATATCCAGCTGCCTGTGTCATGCTCTTCATTCAACAGATGGAAAATATTGCCTTGCAGTTCAGTGCCAGGAAGGGAAGCTCATTGCGAGAGGTGAATCGGGGCCCACAGAGGCGTCCAGGCCTTGTGCATTCCAGTTAGGGGTTAACGGTCAAGGAAAGTCGGAGTTCACTGAGGCAAGACAGAGAGAAATGGCCAAGCTGCTTTCGTGATTGATGATCAGTGGAATGCAAAGGAAGAAGGGAGAGTAAGCACAAAAAGACGTTTTAGTGCGGAACACAAACACTGGTAATGACTGTTACGACTACCTCAGATGATGATTTATAGTGTGGTTCCGAGGCAAATCCATTCACCTCGGGTTGCTAATAATATGCAAACCATGGGAAAAGGCTCAGAAACAACAGAGTTCATCACAACCACTAAAGCTCTTTTAAAATTTTGCTGCTTCTTTTCACCTTTTATGTCCTCTCACAATATCTAAAGTCATCCATCCAGATACAGTGGCACAGCACCTGAGTGGAATTGCAGTTAATCACAATTCCCAGAATCATCGGCCCACCTCTCACTAACTTCAAAGTTTACTGGGCTTCTGTCTTTCTTAAGCTGCACTTTAACGTGGATGTTTTTGTATTTTCTGACTTTACTTTCCTCCCTTAGTATCGTAGGCCATACCGGCCCTCCTCAAAACGGTAATGACAAGTGCAGGCCTGAAGAGACAGTTTGTTTGATATCTTACAAATCCAGGTGACGATGCTCAATAAGCATACTCCACTCCACTGAGGAGAAAACTACAGGCTTCACACAGGGAGAGGAAACCGTAATTTACTCAGTTCATGAAGACATGTGTCTATTCCTCAGTGGCCTTCACAGCACGACATGCAGAGACCAGTTTTAGGGCAAAGTACAGGACAGGTAGCATCAAGTCCAGGTGGCTGCCCCAAATTCCTGAGCACCCTAATAACTTCCAGTAAGACATATATGTTTTCTTCTGCTAGAATCTCTTTATCCACATTGAATGCCTTTTGTAACAAGGTAGAAAGCAGACAAATGATAAACAGATAATAGATGATAGACAGAATATCTTTCCCTCATAACACTGTAAGTTGCCACTTGATGTGCTTACTATGTATCAGATACTTTACATTTATATTTACCTCTCTTGATCCCTATTTAACTCTACAAAGTAGGCTCCTTTCCTGGCTACAGGTTTTTTGATATGGAAGTGAAGTCATAGTTTCAAAATCACACAGTCACTACCTGGCAGAGCCAGTGGACCCATTCAAGCAGAGGCCGAAAGCCCATGCTTTTTGTTTTGTTTTTTTTTTTTCACATCTCTATTAGAGTATAATTGTCTTACAGTGGTGTGTTAGCCTCTGCTCCACAACAAAGTGAATCAGCCACACATACACACACGTTCCCATATCTCTTCCCCCTTGCGTCTCCCTCCCTCCCTCTCCCACCCCTCCAGGCGGTCACAAAGCACCGAGCTGATGTCCCTGTGCTATGCGGCTGCTTCCCACTAGCTATCTACCTTACGTTTGGTAGTGTATATATGTCCATGCCACTCTCTCACTTTGTCCCAGCTTACCCTTCCCCCTCCCCATATCCTCAAGTCCATTCTCTAGTAGGTCTGTGTCTTTATTCCTGTCTTACCCCTAGGTTCTTCATGACATTTTTTTTTCTTAAATTTCATATATATGTGTTTGTTTGTTAGCATACGGTATTTGTCTTTCTCTTTCTGACTTACTTCACTCTGTATGACACACTCTAGGTCTATCCACCTCATTACAAATAGCTCAATTTCGTTTCTTTTTATGGCTGAGTAATATTCCATTGCTCTTAACTGCTCTGCCAGGCAGCTTTCGTTGGATGAAAAGACTCAAAGAATAAATCTAAATTCAAGAACCTTACTCCCTTCTGACTTGAAGAATTTGTACTGTTGCCTCCCTGCCGTGCTCAGGAGCTCAATAGACTTACATCAAGGAGCTGTGGTACTGAGACTGAGACAGAAGAGAATGGGACCTTGAAGTTAAAGTGCTTCAGCCATGCTGAAGTCACCCTATTCTGGGTTTACATGCCCCATGTAGTAACTACTCTCTTTAATCTTTCCCCTTTCCCCTTTCCTTTTTCCCCTTTCCCCTTTCCCCTTCCCCTTAATGGTCTTCTACTTTCTTTGTGGTTTATTTTTGCTCACTTACAATAGTCCAGCTCATCGTAGTCAGTGTAAATAATTTAATCTTTAACAATAAGATATTTCAATCAAGCTCTGAAAAGTTCATGTAGACCCATAGGAGAATATTCATAGGACTGATCCAGTGTCGTAGTCAGTAATTATTTTATTTTAAATTTGAACACAATTTAAAATGTATTCATCTAGAATTCTTTTTAAAGATCTGGATTTGTCATTGGTACACTAACCAATTAGTATATTCCACCACTGTGGGTAAAAACGTGAACTTAAGTACTGACACCTTTTTCACAGCAACCACTAGTGACAAAAATCAATGAATGCTGCCAAAGCTATGGTTGCAAGGAAGAGTCTCTATTATGTTTCTTCGAGTAATGGATGATTTTGCATCATCAGAACTGGCATGGATAGAAGGAAAACAGGAATTACCAACATGGAAGCAGGTCTCACAGAAACCCAAACCTGTAGAACCATAACACATGAGAAGAACAAAGTAGAGGATTAAATCAGGATTTAAGGAGTCTTCACTTCGCTGAGAAATTTTCCTGCTGCCCAAACCAGGGATTTGCTGATGTCGACTGTTCCAAAGGCAGGTTCTCTCCGCCTTGATCCTGTTTCTGCTTCTGTACCTGAATGTCTCACTACAGCTCAAGTGCAAATTCCTTTCCTTTTTCAGTATATCTATCTAACTCCAGGTTATTTTCATATTTTGTAAGTAGACAATATCGTTGGCTTTATGTTATAGGTAAAAAACATAAGTATTATAAACTCATTATCTTCCTGAAATAAACTAGATCTTGCTTTTCTGACAAGCAACAGGAGAGAACTGGCTTTCTTAAATGCATTTAGGATATAATTCACCTGGAAATAGGCAACTGCAGGGCAGGTTAGCACAAAGTTTTGACCACATCTTGGCCCTTGGTTGGCGTCACTGTAATCCTTAGTTTTTCTCAACTGTTTAAAGCGTGTGTTCTTTCACTGCAACCCATAAAACAGAAAAAAGAGAAAAGGTAACTATAGAGTTAGGTATTCAAACCTCAGTGAGCAATATTTCAGAATATTATGTGGGAACAGCAATAATCAATATGCCTTCAATCAAAATAATAGATTTTATTTTCTTGGCTTAATTTTGAAAAATAGAATTCCATGTTTGGAGAGCTGATTTACGAAGGGCAACAAATTCCAAATCTCTTTTACTCGTTCACAGGAAAATTCCTTGTTAGAAAATACTATATCGAGTCATGTGTTGGATAAAAATGATTTCCTACTTTGAGAAATATTTAACCTGAAAACCATTACTGTATTTTTATATCAGTTTTAATATTAACTTTCAAACTTAGAAAAAGTACTCCATCTGCTTAGATGTCTGGAAGCCAGAGGTGGGTGAAGCAAGAGAGAAATTCCATGGCATGAATACAGCCAAATATTTCCATTAACATTATTCCTTATACCTATTTTGGGGGCGGATGGCATCTGGATATCTGATATCAAACTCTATTTATAACCCCTTTAGAGAATACAATTGTTAGATTGAAATGGGACAATAATTCAGTTGGTCAAAATTTGTTACCTAGACCCTATATGTATAGTACTGGATTTGATGATTTTTCCAAAGAAAAGAAATCAGGTTTTATAGTCTAATGGGGGAAAAGACTCAAGAAGCATTAAGGAAATAAACCATAATATGAACCATGGGGCATATTAGAGTTAAGCATCAATATGTAAACATCAATACATATTATTTATAAAAAATGATCGTATGTTTTCAGGGTGGGGCTTACCATGAGCCTGCGGTTCTCTCACAAGCAATCCTTTCCTGATTTCCTCTCAAAGGGATTCACCACCCGCTCACTCAGACACACACACACACACACACGCACACCTCTTTGTGCATAACTACCATTTTCCTCTCCCTGCTCACTTATGTTTTGAATTGCTTCACTTAGAAAGAGAACTTTCCCAAGACACTGGATAAGTTTAAAATAGAAATCATTTGCGGGAGGAAATTAATAAATAAATTCACAGTCCTGGTAGTGGTGAAGATGAAGTTAAAAAATTTTTGGAAAAATTATTTTTCATCTTAAAGAAATGTCAGTTGATTCTTTTACAGTCTGTTATAAATTATAGCAGGACTTTTCCTACAATTTTTGGTAGACTGGATGGGATCCTGAATGAGAGGAGGAAAGTGAAACTGAGCTATAACCTGTGAGCGTATCCTTCTGTAGAATTAGTCGGATTTTCAGGAGAAAATAAGCAAAAGAACAAACCTAAATGTTTTTGTCATTGTTTGTTCTGCTCTTATAACTTCTCATACTTACACCTTTGCCCTACATAATGCTTTCTCTGTATTGTCTCTGTTATCTCCACCCCTTGGGGACACACACACACACACACACACACACAATATATGTGTACATTATATGTTTATACATATAATACATGCATATATATATGTATATAATTAGGCTAAAAATAAAAATCAGTTTGAAAATCTAAAAACAGATGTCACATCTATGTCTCCAAGAGGTTGTTAAATAGCAGAGTGAAGCACAATGTATTATTAGCATGTGTTTTTACATCGACCATATCCCTTTACTTGCCTGCTACTAATCCTTTCCTATTTCTTTTTTTAAGACTGAAAACCCTGTGTGTGGTATTTGCATGTGTGCATAAATAGAAATCTTAAAGAAGTTTCACATTAGGATCCAATCCATGAACAATTATTGAAATGATTATTGAAATCATAGCTAATAGCTAAAACTTAGCATCGACAATAAAGTATCCTGAGAATTAGAATTAGAACTAATTACTATCAGTTAGAAAATAATGGGAACCAAGACCATTACTTACTTTCCTCTATCTCTTGATCTAAATAAATCAATAGAGAAATAGCCTCAAAGAAAACTACATAATTAGAGGGAGATTAAAGGATAAAATTCTACACTAGCAAACCAATAGCAATACCCACTGCAGCGTTTTGATGTGATGCTAAGGGCTGAGTGGTTTGTTCAAATCCTGTATCCCTAGGTCCCCATCTTCTTTCTGCAAATCTCTTTGTCTAGAACAACATGAATAAGTTCTGGAATTGAAAGTCTGATATTGACAGTAGACTCAAAACATCTCACCTCCGCTAAAGTGAATATGAAAGATTTTGGCACTGTTTCTCTAAGACTTTTCATACTATGTGTTAAAACTAGAGTAACCTGGGATTACTGTAAACAGATATAAAATCTGTGTGACAAAGGCATTGCCTTCTGGGGGAAAAAAAAGCTGACAATAGCCAATATAAAATGAAGGTATTAGAGGCAGAGGTGGCTCTGACCACTTCTGATGAAAAAGAAGTCACGTGTAGAAGATCCTGGAAACAGTAATTAATCTGTAAGAGTACAAACAGACAACCATTGTTTAATTTAGAAAATGAATGACTTGAGTTTTCAGTCATGGTCTTACCAGCACAAACATAATCAGCATTACCTCGGATATCAAAGAACAGTAACAACGATCTTGATAGCAAATTTCGCAGGATTCAGGAAAATTAATAAAAATTATTTTAAAATACTTTTCAGATCGTCTAAGGGTCACTGTTAAAGAAAACACTGTTGTTACAATGGCATGTTGTTTAGATCAGTGGATACTAACTGTGATCTCTGGACCAGCAGCACCTGCATTTTGGGGGCATCTGTTAGAAATGCCAGTTCTTGGACCCCACTACTGAATAAAAAGTTCTGTGGAATCTAAAAGAAAACGAAACAAATGAACAAACAAGTAGAAGCAGACTCATAGATACAGAGAACAAACAGGTGGTTGCCAGAAGGGAGGGGGATGGAGGAATGAAAAGGAGAAAAAATGAAGGTAACTAAGTGAGGTAATGAATACTAATTAGCTTGATTGTGGTGACCATTTCACAGTGTAAACTGATGTGAAACCATCATGTTCTACACCTTACATATATACAGGTTTTGTCCATTATACCTTAATAAAGCTGAAAAAATTTTTATTATTAATTAATTAATTTATTTTTGCTGTGTTGGGTCTTCGTTTCTGTGCGAGGGCTTTCTCTAGTTGTGGCAAGTGGGGGCTACTCTTCATCGCGGTGCGCGGGCCTCTCTCTATCGCGGCCTCTCTTGCTGGGGAGCACAGGCTCCAGACGCGCAGGCTCAGTACTTGTGGCTCACGGGCCTAGCCTCTCCGTGGCATGTGGGATCCTCCCAGACCAGGGCTCAAACCCGTGTCCCCTGCATTAACAGGCAGGCTGTCAACCACTGTGCCACCAGGGAAGCCCTGAAAAAATTTTTAAATTAAAAAAAAATTTAATTCTGGGCTGGGACCCAGTAATCTGTGTTGTAACAATCCCTCCGGGTGATTCTGACTTACAGTAACTTAAACCATTGGTTTACATAAAGCCACCAAGAAAACTAAATTATTCTTTTCAAATTGTAAAAGAACACCAAAAGAGGGAGAGGCATATAACAACACAATCTAATTTTGTGAGCATACTATCACAAGAGTTCAAGTAAGAACAAAGAGATACTGTGTTAAATCATAATACTGCCTTAATTTCAGAGCATTTTACAAAATGTATAAAGCACTTCTCCACACAATACCGTACATTATTGTCCTTATAACACCCATGGATTATTTGTCAAACATATCCTTGTATCAGGTCAACTTTCTAGAGATAGTGAACTATAAAAAAGTGCTGAATATCAGCAAAATAATTTACACAGATTAGTGATAATATGACACTCTATCCAAGAAAAAACATATTTGGCAAAATATGAAAGAATCCTAAAAAGGTAATGCTGCATTTCAGAGAAGGACATGTCTGGGTATAACTGCTGCTTTTTTTACTCTTTTCTTTTTTGTTTTTCTAGTCTTCATATTGGGTGACCTGCAATTACACTCAGGTATTGTCCAGAGTACAATTTTTCAACAACGGGAAAAAATTTTTGTAACCATTATTACTAATCCTTGTGACCTGCATCCTTCATAAGGAGAATTCTGAATGAAGCTTTAATGTTTATGAATACTTTTAGCTCCACGGCCTATTTGTTATCCCTAGGAGGTGGGTATTTAATCTGTCAAACATTTGTAAAACACCAAAAGCAGTATGGCCTTTGACCTGGGTCACTAAAATCGTACCCCATTCTAGTGGCTTTCTGATTGCACCCAGCAGGTCCCATACATTTGTACCGTGTCTTATGAAGCGTTCAGGCAGAGTATGATCTTTGACTTCTGGCCACCTGTGTCCCATACATTTTGTGTGAAAGAAATAAATGACAGGCTTGGAGATTAAGTCTAGCTCTCCCTTTTTATTTAGGTGTATTGCCAGCTGAGTTGAATGACCCATGGGTGCTTTAATTTATAATGTTTTTTTTACTGTTATAACTTGTAGCAATGCATGTGTTACCAACAAATTATCTTAACATTCTGTGTCACAAATACGTTCTATTCTTTGGTAAGTAGGTATATCAATCCAGTAAAAAAAAACTAACACAGTGCATGCACACATACGTATAATATCCTTAATTACCGCATGTGTTTTCCATATTAATGTCATTGTTTTCAAACCAAGGATCTTTGACATTTTGGAATGCTTTTCATGGGTTTACAAGAAGGTTTTCTGTATTACTATTCCAGAACCTATCCTGGGGATGACATTTGGAGATTCTATCGTGCACAAGTTTCATTTTATCAGTTTTGAAAAGTTCTATGAAAATCTACAACAACAGGACCTCACTTTTTAATAAAGCATAGAATATAACTCTTCAGTTGCCTGTCACTTTAATTCACTCATTCTAGGGATGTTTATTGATCTCTAGAATGTACCAAGAACTATTCCAGGCACTGTGGAAAATATGTAGAAGGGTTTCTTCCCTTTAAGAGTCTGATAAAGGAGCTAAGACAGATGCACAGATAACTATAGCATAGGGTCAGATTGCCCACGTTCCAAACCAGAGGTGTAAGTGACGGTTTATGAGGACTTGGCTAAGAAAGATGGAAAGAGGCTTCATGGAAGAGGTGATATTTATCCTAAGATTTGGACGATATATAGGACTTCAACAAATATAAGTAGAGAAAAGTAAGAATGAATAGCGTGACATTAAACAAGAGAAAGAAAACAACTGGGCCTTTTAAGCAAATGTCAAGTGATCCATGCTGAATTGATAATAAAACAAATGAAGAAAAGTTGGGAGACTTAAGTAGAAAAACATGGAGCAAACTGGATTGAGGAGAATATTGAATGCCATGCTAAGGAATTGCAACTTTCTAGGAATGTGGAATTGAGAGTCATCAGATTTTTTTAGATCAAGGGAATAAATTTTGACTGGAGGTTTTCAAAATTAAATTGTACCAATAGAAAAAAAATCACTATTAGGAATTCCCTGGTGGTCCACTGGTTAGGACTTGGTGCTTTCACTGCCGTGGGCCCAAGGATTCAATCCCTTGGTCTGGGAACTATGATTCCACAAGCCAAGTGTGGCAAGTCTACAAAAAAAAAAAAAACAAACAAAAAATCACCATTGTCAGAGTCATGAAGAGCTGCTTTCTACTTCCAAATCTTAAACTTGTTAGTAATATGAATAAGTCTGTTTCTTCTTCTTCTTGTGCCTCAGTTTTCTCACATGGAAAAATGAGGGATAATTACTTTTCTATCAGGGTCCCTGTGAGAATTTATTCAGGTAATACATGCAATGCATCCGAACAAATACATTCTTTCTTTATTTTTCTCCAAAATTTTAATGAATGGGGAATTGAAGACTGTTAGTAGAAGGATAAAATATAAATGTGAAATTAGGTAGTAACAGAATACTAAGATTTTATTTTAACATAATTTTGTATAAAATATAATGTCTTCAATACAGACTACATGTTTATAACATTTAGATGCAGTAGAATATTTAGCTGGTCTAATTTACCCTACCTCATTTCAAAATCATGGATGAAAATTGAAAATTATACTTTAGTAGTGTGATGAACTGGGCAATTGGGATTGACATGTATACACTGATGTGTATCAAATTGATGACTAATAAGGACCTGCTGTATAAAAAAATAAATAAAATGAAATTAAAAAAAGAAAATTATACTTTAGTTTCAAGTCATAAACCTTAACCACATATATAATATGCTCCAATATTTGTTTACACAAGTTGAGTCTATTAAGTATTGATACTTAGTGTTGTCTCAACTTAGACAACAGCCTATTCTACTTTGGCAGATTTCAGAACAGCTTTAACCCTTTAAAAATATATATATTCCCCCCTCACACACATACATATATCTAAGATTTTTTTTTTTTTTTTTTGCGGTACGCGGGTCTCTCACTGTTGTGGCCTCTCCCGTTGCGGAGCACAGGCTCCGGACGCACAGTCTCAGCGGCCATGGCTCACGGGCCCAGCCGCTCCGCGGCACGTGGGATCCTCCCGGACCGGGGCACGAACCCACGTCCCCTGCATCGGCAGGCGGACCCCCAACCACTGCGCCACCAGGGAAGCCCCTAAGATTGTATTTTATATGATCTTTACATACGCTGCATATGAAATAGCATAAGTAGGTCAATCAATTTGTGAACTTGTTGTTAAATGTTAACACAGTTCCCAACTCTGATATGAGCAGTTTGAAGCATGTATTACATTAAGTTCATTTTTTTCTACTTTTCAATTCAAGGAGTGCATTAAAAAAATCAAAATGGTCACTGTGAATGATTAAATGTCTCCTGTCACAGTATCTGATTTAGCATCCCATTTATAGCAACCCCCACCAAAAATCCTCTTTAGTGAATTGCACTGCCTTTTTAAAGATCAGGTCATTAATAAATAATGTGACTTCAGATTTTACCGATTTGGCTGTGTTTGCAGAGGCCACCAACTCTGTCAGAGGATGTCGTCTGGAGATTGTTATAGGAAGGACGAGTGGTGTTGAGATAAAAACATATGTAAATAAATAAATTAATGAAATCTAAAACAATTATGTCCTGAACATTGCCAAATCTGATTTTCAAATTTTGTCTTCTCAAACCTCTCCCCTACCCATAACCCTCTCCACCACGCCCAAATCTTCTCTTGGGAACGTCCAAGGTTGTGAACTGAAGCTGTTGAGGGTCTGAGACCAGAAGCCTAGCAACAAAGGATAATGGAGCAGGGAGTGGCAAGGGCATGGGACACGGCTGAGGGACTGCAGGGCTGCAGAGAACATCTACACATAGGGGACGCCTTTCCTATCTGGAGAGGCATGACCTCACCTGTGCCCTCAAAGTAATGGCTCTCACATGTGAGTTCTGTGTACACATTCCTGCATCCTGCAGAGTCTCAGGAATACCTGGTGGGTCTCTGCTTGTCCTGAACAAGACTTATTTCCAAACTTAGAGATTTGAGTTTGGAATCATTCCTATATTTTTAAACCATTTACTCACTTTATGGCAGTATAACTGACATACAAAAAGTTGTACATATTTAATGTATACAGCTTGATTGGTTTGGAGATTAACATACGCCTGTGAAACCATCACCACAGTCTATGTCATAAACATACCCATTACCTCCAAAAATTTCCTCCTGCCGTCTTTAGTTATTATTATTACTTTGGGGGGGGGGGGTGATAAGAACACTTAATGTAAGATTTAGCCTCTTAGCAAATTTTCAAGTATACAGTGTTGTTTACTATAGTCACCATGCTGTACAGTAGACCTCATCTTGTATAACTGAAACTTTGTACCCTTTGACTACTCCCTCCCCTTACCCCTCCCCCAAGCCCCTGGCAACCACCATTCCAATCTGTACCTCCTCCATCACATTCACTAAACCAAGGATATTTCTATAAATGTGGTGGGGTTTGTACTCACATATGCTGAAGGCTGGGATGGATTTTTGCCTAAGAAAGTAAGACGTTTCATTCATTTCTGAGTGGCCAAGCTGCCCTTGGAAATCTGCAATAGTTCTTTTGCTCGAAGAAAATAGGCCATGCATCAACTTTCACCAGGGAAAGTTTATACAATATAAATTCTGCATCTATGCTAGAAATACACAATCCAAATAATTATGTAAATACATTGTGATATTGTACTGAAAATAGATGGACAGAGGAAGACAATGAGGAAGGGGATATATCCAGTCTTTGATTTCTTTCTTTTTATTTCATAATCTTCCCTCCCCACACTTCACACCTCTTCTTTCTTTGTTCTCCTTTTCTAATAATTCCAGGATGGAAATTGCTACAGGTGCAAGATATTTAAAGTGTACAATATGATGATCTGATATACATACATATACATTGTGAAAGAATCCCCACAATGAAGTTAATTAACACTTCCATCACCTCACATATTTATCTTTGGGGTTCAAAGTTCTATGTCTTAGCAAATTTCAGTTATGCAATACGGTGTTATCAACTATAGTCACCATGTTATACACTGGATCCTCAGAATTTATTCATCTTATAACTGAAAGTTTATATCTTTTTACCCATCACTCCCTATTTCCCCCACCCCCCGGCAACCGTTTCTCTACTGTCTGTTTCTATGAGTTTGACTTTTCCTACACTCTGTTTATCTCAAAATCTTCATTGTTATGGAAGATTTTATGAGAAGCCAATAAATCTCAGATAATAGGAAGGCAGGATGACCACTCATGGGCATATGCTGTGACTTTGTACATTTAATGTTAGCCAATGGAATATTGGGATTCTAAAAAGATAACAAACATGTTTTCTATTAAAGGGACAGAGAAATTGAGATTGGGAAGGCCCATCCAAGCAAGTTGGCATGGCTGCAACTTATTACTAAAAATTAATTTATTAGAATTCTATATTATACATCACTCTTGAGTCCTTAGTTCATGGTATAGTATGGTAAAAAATGTGTCTTTCACCTGTGTCGGAGCCTTCAGAGCTGACAGCCATACCCTGGACCTTTATAACTTCATTAAGCTGACAAATGTCACCTAATGAGACCTCCTTGTCCACAAGGTATATCTAGACATCAATAATAAGTGTGTTTTGTTTTTATAATTTTATCCAGGCGTATTTTGACTTATATTTATCAGTGGTCAGTGTATGAAAATATTTTATATTGATACCATTCATTATGTATTTGGCTAAAATATTAAGGCCATAATGATAAAGTAGAATTTATTGATGAAACATTTTATTGCTCACTATAAAAAAAAAGAACCTGAAAAAAATCTTTGCAAAATACCTTTAAAATTTGTGCTTCAAAATGAAAAGGAACATTCCAGCAAGAATTTTTACCATCTAATTTATAGTAATAGTATGTACCAAATAAATTTCAGTGTATTTTTTTTTCAATTATTTAAGTACTTAGATGTTTCCAGGATAAGAGGCACAGTTCTGGGTGCTATGGAGAGTACTTAAAAATATGAGACAGTCCAGTGTAGGAGGTGGGCCATGATAAAAAGTAATAATTGTCATACTAAAGTTAGGATAAACCACTAGGAAGAAAAAGATTAAATCCAGATGAGCTCAGGAAAGGCTTCTGGATGGAGATGGTGTTTAGACCAACCTTTGAAGGATGGCAGTTCTGTTTTGAGTCACGTTTTTAGATAATCTATATCATACATCTGATAGACATTATTCTACTTTGTATTAGTTATCTGAACTGTGCTTTCAGCATTCCTAGCTCTACTTAGTTTAGTCAGCCCTACACAGGTTTGTTTTATGAGCTAAGTGTTTTTAGTTTTACATGGCATACTGTACTATTTTTCTTTCCTAATTTAAAAATTTTATTTTCTGATTCTGTACGTGCCCTTGTTCTTAACCTGAAAATTCTTCTTAAACTTTCACAGTTTTTCTCCTTTCGAAACAGATTATGTTTTCATTCCTTACACATAGGCCTGTTTAAGGAGTTCTTCTGTAACCTCTGTTATATCCTCACTCCCAACATTGTTTTGATTGGAGATCAAAGAAGCAGCAAAGCCAACTTTTCTAAACTCTGATTTCCATCCATCTGGGCATTTTAAATTGGCATATTAACTCATCCTAGTAACTATTAAGACTCGAATATTTTATAACTATTGTAACAATTCTGGCGAAGTAAAAACATTTTAAGTCCAACAGATAAAGTGAAAACTCTTCCAAGATATAGAAATAATTTTTTTCTGTCTGTAAGTTTTTCAATGGTATAAATGTTATCTTAACTTGAAAATGTACTAACTTAAAATATATCACAGGGGCTTCCCTGGTTACCGCAAAAAAAAAAAAAAAAAAAAAAAAAAATATATATATATATATATATCACAGAAAAAGATATAATAATATTATAGAGGATAGCTATTTTGAGTTGACTGACAGACTCACTGGAATGTTTTCAATATCACTGCAATGGAAATTTTACTTCGTATAGTTATGAAGGTACTACCACAAAATGAATAAATAAATACCAAATTCTCTCTGTGCTCCATAAGGATATTATGATAAAATAATTACTTTGCTTACTTTCATAGGTAAAAAATCTTGTTCAACGCAAGTTTTCTAGACAATTCTTCCACTGTATTAGTAATAGTTCCTGGTTTTCTTTGATTCACATGAAGCACTAAAAGAAAGGCCACAAACTCAGAAATCACCCTATAACAGGCAACATGACTCGGGTTCTACAGCTTTTTCCGTGAGACAGGAAGCAATTGAATGTCTCCATGGCTTTATTGAAAGTTTTTATAAGTCTAGACAAAAACTTACACAGAAACTGTTTGCAACCCTGTAACTACAGGATGAATGTGTGCAGAATGACTCTCCATGGAGAGTCAGTAATTCCAATTAGACTCCTGATCTCTGGGAGCAGACCATTTATTTGTTTGTAACTTAGTTACAATTCCAAATATTTTTAGGTCTTGATTTAAGCTTCACTAAACTGAAGATTTCATAAACTAGTAAAAAAGGCTTGGTGTATTATGACTCCATTTTATACTTTAATCCACTTGTAACACTGTATTATAAATTGACATTTTGATATTTTCATGTTTTGATTTTTTTAATCTACATGCAAACAGATTTTATTAACATTTAAATAAGATGACTATTACATAGAAATGCATGGTATTTGAAATGCTTTTCATAAGATCAGATTATTTATTTAAAAAAAAACCAATCTCTCTAAAGATAAGGACAAAGTATTAGGCAATAACCAAGATGGCTTTGTAAATCATCAGTAGTGTTTTGTAATTCATCGCCCATTCATACATTTGAAATTGCCTCTTAAATAAAAGGAGTAACAAATCAAACCTGTTTGACTTTTGGTAAAGTTTGGTTTAATCCTCTGTGCTGTATCTGCCATTAAATCAGATTTTAGACCTAGTAACGTTGAAATGGGTTATCAGAAGAATAGAAAGTTGTCTTAACTAGGATAAGTGACAGAAAACAATCATGGCTATTTTAGGTAGAAAGTGATAATTCAATATAAGGACACGAAAATTCTCTTGGAATAAGTCAATGCCTCCAAAGTTTCTAGAAACAGAAAATGATAGTTTTCAAACTCTTCATTACCCCTGCATACCTGCTATATGACATCTGCTTAACTATTTTCACCCCAAGCAAATTAACTTCCTTTGCTTCTGTCATCTGGAGGGTTAGTGGATCATAATCTTCCATGTTATAGGTCCAGACTTGGTTCATACAAAGAGCTTTCCTGTCCATAGAGAAACATAAAGATTAGGTATATATGACTGTTACTCTCAAAGTGCTTATAATTGGATGTTTGCAGTACTTGATAATTTCTCTAATTACCTCACTGTCTACTATGAGATCATCATATATTCATGGTACAAAATGAATATTTACTAACTTAAAAAGTAATGTATATTTACTTTCAAGTGTACACCCATAGTTATATGTATATGTTACTAATAATGATTTCAGTAGAACAAGCAAACAGCAATAAGGGGTAAAATATTTAAGATGTCAGGGAATCATTAACTTAGTAAGTGGTGTGATTGCTGTTTTACAGATCCAGGATGTCTGTAAGATACAGAAGAGTTGATTCCATAACTATTCCAAAAGGTCAAGAAAGCCAGCTTTTGGTAGTCCATCAACAATTTTGTTCTAATTGTTTTTTTAAATTGTTAGGAAATAATATCTATACAAAAGTGTGAAGGTGTAGAGAAAGTCACCTCTGGCGAGGCAGTAGCTCCCTTTCGGTCCCTTACTCTCACCTTGTAAAGCTGACGCGGATCATACCACACCTCAGCCCCAAATCGTCCACGTCTTCACATCTCAGAGTGAAAGACAAAATCCACCCAATGGTCCCAAGACCCCACAAAATCTGCTCCTTCCTCTTGGCTCTCTGAACTGATCTAGAACTTTCTCCTGCCCATACTGCTCCTGACACACTGCTTTTCTCGCTGTCCTTCATTCTTGGAGCTTCTGCATTTGCTGTTCCATCTACCAGAAGTGCTCTTTTCTCAGATTTCTGCATGGCCCTTGCCCTCATTTTCTTCAGGTCTAAAATAACAACACTCTTTCCACAGCCCAGACTTTTCTATCCTACCTGCTTTATTTGTCTCTGTATCTGGCATGCAACGTATTCACTCAAACTAAAGCATGAGGGACTTAGTTTAATCTAATTATAATTTTTTTTTGTCATAAAGGTAATTTTATAAAAACACAGAACTTAGGGAAGTTGTGAAATCATGTTGTGAGATCTTTTAAAAGTGTTAGGTTCTTACCAGTTTGGGAGAGTTTATGAGCGATCTACCCTAAAGTTAGTAAATGAGTTGCGATTACTTCAACGTGGTCATGATACAGATGGTTGGCAAGTTTCGGGATGGCCAAGTGTCATTCAACAGGCAACGGAGTGTATGAGATTTGGAATCAGAAGAACAGTGTTCAAATATTAGTGTTGCCACTTCGTTGCTTGTAATGTTGGGCAAGGTCATATAATAGTACATAAGATACTAGTAATGGAAGCTTAAAATATATGAATAAATAAGTGAAGGGACTTTTGTAAACCACTTAAACTTATTAAAGGGATGTAGAACTTATAGTATCTGGCTCACTTTGTTGTAGTGAGGATGAGATAAAATATAAAAACGCTCTATAAAGTGAAAAACAATATATATTATTATTATTACTCTTGGTAATCAGGAAAGTAATAAGGTAAACACATAACTGAAAAAAGTTTATACAACCTTGTCTGGGTAGAGATGCTGGTCAACACACTGACATGCACAGGTCTAATAATATAACTATGAAAGTATAATAATGAAAAACTAATAGTAATATTTATCTCAGATGACTATGTGCCAGCCACTGAACTAAGAATTTTACAGCATTATCTCTTTGAGTAATTACTGCAATCCTATGAGGCAAGTGACTATTATCATTCCAACTTTACAAATGAAGAAAATGAAAGAATAAGCAGCCAGTTCACATAGCTAGTGAATGCTTCAACAGTGGCTGGAGTTGGTAAGTTTATTAATCATTTGGTATTGTACACACTCATATTGGTATTGTTAATCTAAACCCATAACAATACCCTTCATACAGCCAATTTCCATTTCATTTTTGAAAGTGGAAATATAAAAGGTAAACAAATTAATTAACGTTTGTTAGGATTCAAAAACAAATATACAAATTCCTACATACATGGAAAAAAAAAAGCTGTTGCAATGAGTCAGAAAAGCATGAGGTCAGAAGTGTTTATACAAATTTTTTTTTCTTTTATTTTTATTTTGTAACATCTTTATCGGAGTATAATTGCTTTACAATGGTGTGTTAGTTCCTGCTTTATAACAAAGTGACTCAGCTATACATATACATATATCCCCATATCTCCTCCCTCTTGCATCTCCCTCCCACCCTCCCTATCTCACCCCTCTATGTGGTCACAAAGCACCCAGCTGATCTCCCTGTGATCAATTTGAAATAAATATACAATAGGTTACATCCTCAGTGGCACTGGTAAAATTTTATTGCAGGATGTGCTTCTTAAGGAATTTGCAAATAAAAGTCCTCAAGAGTTCCGGCCCAGCTGTCCCTTGCAGACCATAATGGCTCTTTGGCCCTCTGTTCCACCAGAGGTCACTGCACCACCTGCCAGGCAAGGCCTCCAGGTGCTGAGGTCAGATCCTCCCTCCCCCGTGGTGACCTCTGTACACACAGTGCCTTCCTGGGTCTTAAGAGAGGATGATCCATCAATATAAGTGAGCTTTCTGCTCCCACAGAATTCATAGAACACACAAGCAGGTGATTATAATTATCCAGGCCCTAGAAATTCCAATACGTCTGTTCTCATGCTTGATTATATGAAAACGAGTAATACAAATTGCTGAAAAACTGCTCTGAATGAGGTTGAAACCCAAGGTCTAGAATGTAACAGAATTACCACCTCTGATTTTTTTTTATCATCTGAAAGATCGGCTCCACCGTGAATAACTTTGAAGGGTTGCCTACATAAGTGGGGGTTTTTCCCAGTATGACTTTTAACTTCAGTGCTGATGGCAAGAAAGAATTAAATGATTTAAGGGGGGGTGAAAAAAAGTATTTACAGGGGAAATAGCCATGTGATTGTGAAGGAGCTCTTACATATTAAACGGGACAGTTTTGTCTCTCGTCTCATAGCTACAGAAAAACAGGAAGTATTGGGAAGGGAAAAATGAGGGGAAGAGGTGAAGGTGGGACGTCTGGCTTGTCTGTGTGAGATCTCTTGCTGGCACTATGCCCAGAAATTTTTTCTTACCCCTTTGAAAGACAGAGGCTGTATAAAAAGCTCTAAAGAGATTGATTTTCCTGGGAAAAGATTTGAGACAGGACAGTCAGGGCAAGCCAGGCTGGTACTGGCCGTGAGACCAGACCAGAACGGATGCGGGATCCTGGTCAGTGCTGTGAAAAAGGCCAGGAAGAACAGCGAGGTGAGATGCCCAGAGAAGGCACTGACCCTGAGGTACTTGGAGGACATGGCGGTGGGGGAAAGATAGAAAAGGCAGATTTGGGAAGTGGGAGCAGGGGAAATAGTAGAAAGGGAAAACACCTGTTATTTTAAGCCAGTGATTAATGATCACAAGGAATTGGAGACTTGGAGATGAAAAATAAATGTGAGGATTTACCTAAAGGAAACAATGAAATATACATGGATATTTATATACGGGGGAATTTATTGCAGTGTTATTTATAATATTGAAAATTTTAAAGTAATCTGTATGTCTATATACATATATATGATATAGAGGATATATATTGTAAACATATATATGATGTATATGTGAGTATGTAAATATCATAGAATACGTAGCCATTAAAATATATTTTCTAATAATAATTTAATTCTAAATAGGTATTTTAAGTTTAAAAATCCATAAAGCAGCATTTACCCTTATATATGTATGGTATATAAATATACATATACATGCATGTGTACACATAAGTGAAGAGAGAAGTGAGAGATAATGAAAGAATACATCAAAATGTCAACAATGATTTTCTTTAGATAATGGAATTGCATGGTTTTAATTTACCTTCTCTATGCTTTTTGGTGTTTTTCAGATTTTTTTACAGTACTGGAGTCTGCCTTTATATTTTGTATTTTCTTAATTTGTGTCACTTATGAACATTTTCTAAAGTTTTCAATAAATACTGGATATTGTTTTTTTAATTAATTTTTATTAATTTTAATTCAGATTCACTTTTTATTAAATTAAAAATGCATATCACCTTCAAGTAGCACGCTAAGAATAACCCCATTTTTCTTTTTTTTTTTAATTGGAATATAGTTGCTTTACAATGTTGTGTTAGTTCCTGCTGTACAGCAAAGTGAATCAGTTATACATAGACATATATCCACTCTTTTTTAGATTCTATTCCCATACAGGTCATTACAGAGTATTAAGTAGAGTTCCCTGTGCTATTCAGTAGGTTCTTATTAGTTAAATAAAGCATAAAGTTCCCCTGTTCCAGTTCCTCTCAAGCCCCTGTAATATTTTGAGTCACATCTCTTGGTGGCCCCATATTTATCCATGTTTGTTTTCAATTCTTGTATTAATTATTCTCAGGATTCTAAATAATATGTTTATATTTTATACTAGTTATTCTACGTATGCCTCTGATTCTTTCTCTACTCTTTATTGAGCAGTCCCACTCCTGGATATGAATC
Source organism: Neophocaena asiaeorientalis asiaeorientalis (assembly GCF_003031525.2). NCBI lineage: Eukaryota > Metazoa > Chordata > Mammalia > Artiodactyla > Phocoenidae > Neophocaena > Neophocaena asiaeorientalis. The sequence goes on along the minus strand of NW_020174917.1, from coordinate 2,371,628 downwards.
CGGAAAAAACTGAAAACACTATTTCGAAAAGCTACATGCACCCCAGTGTTCGTAGCAGCACTACTTAACGTTAGCCAAGATATGGAAGGAACCCAAGTGGCCATGCATATATGCATGTATATATACAATGGAATATTACTCAACCATTAAAAAAAGAATGAAATTCTGCCATTTGTAGCAAGATGGGTGGACCTAGAGAATATTATGCTCAGTGAAATAAGTCAGACAGCAAAAGACAAACACCGTATGATATCACTTGATGTGGAATCTAAAAAATAAAGCAAACGAACATATAGAGCAAGACAGAAACAGACTGTGGTTACCAGTGGGGGAGGGAAGGGGGAGGGGCAAGATAGGGGAATGGCATTAAGAGATACAAACTACTATACGTAAAATAGAAGAGCAACAAAGTTATATTTTACAGCAAAGGGAATTATAGCCATTATTTTGTAAAAACTTTTAATAGTCTATAAAACTTTTTATAATCTATAAAAATACTGAATCACTATGCTATACACCTGAAACTAAAATAATGTCATGTATCAACTGTACTTCAATTTTAAAAAAGTCAATTTGTGTCATCAGGGTTGTGTTCTTTCTGGAAACTCTAGGGAAAATACATTTCCTTGCCTTTCTAGCTTCTAGAGACCACTTATATTTCTGGTACATGGCCACATTCTTCTTGATAATCAGCCAGAAGCATCTCAGATCTCTCTTTCTGACTCTGACCTTGACTTTCATGCTTCCCTCTTTCACTTATAAGACTCTTGTGATTACAGTGGGTCTATCTGAATAATCCTGAATAATCTCTATATCTCAAGATTATTAACTTAGTCACATCTCTAAAGTCCATTTGGCATGTAAGGTAACAAATTCACAAGTTCTGACCATGAGGTCATGAACATCTCGGGGGTGATTGTTCTGCCTGCCACCATGGCTAAGGATAAAATGCCAAATTTAATTATGTGATTTGCAAAATTACAAGCTAGTTAAATGCCTGACTCTCCAAGTCTTCCATAACAAGAATGGGCACTGGTCAGAAAGGAATGTGATCCTTAGACTTGGAATGGGAATATTTGGGCAGACATAGAAAAGTCTGAGAAACATTTCTCTCAGCCCCTCCAAGTCATCCTTGCTAGAGGCAGCCACCTCCTCACATGTCTAAGTAAACTGCCTCCCTTTCATTAAAACCTTTCTTTAGTTGTTTGTTTCCTGGGGAAGGCCTCTTATCCTTCCTTACTTTTTCTACCACTTCTCACTGTTTTCAGGTTCATAAAAAAATCAGATCTCAGAATGTCCCAGAGGGAGAAAGGATTTGGCACATATACCACTTAGGAAAAAGAGAGTGAATATGCTAAAGAGCTCACAAAACTTTGCTAATATATTTCAATAAAAATCTGGGGAATACAGGTGTAAATGATTTCTGATGATGGTGGTCAAATATGATGGAACATAAGGTTAGACGTGTTTGAATTAAGCCATTGGTGCTGTGATTCTAGTTTTTGGGGTTTTTTTTTTTTTCATTTTGGCTGCACAGCATGTGGAATCTTAGTTCTCCAACAAACAAGGGATCCAACCCTGGGCCCTTGACAGTGAGAGCATGGAGTCCTAACCACTGGACCACCAGGGAATTCCTGTGATTCTAGTTTTAATGTGTAAATTTTGAGTAGCAATCAGTGACAGTTTGGTTGGTTAATTGAAGCTCTGTCTCAATAATGACCTCTATTCAGTGTGCCTCAGATGCTGGAACTTCCCTGGCATGGTTTAGAGGAGGAAATTCAGACGATCAGGGAGATGGGAATCTTGAGGTGGATCAATTATGTGCAACCTATTCAGCAACCATCAGTGAAATCCATGGAGGGGATTCAGAAACTTCCCTCCTGAAGACACTAGGAAACACACGGGTACAGGGAGCTCAGTGGTGGCTGTCCTCTACAGGCTGGGGATGGCAGTTGGGGGATGCTGCCACAGAGTTGAATTCACTGATTGCAGTAGAAACAAGAGAATGCCACAGAGGCAAAGAACAGATAGTAACATCTAACCTTCAGAGAAAAGATGGGAACAATGGGAACAATTACTATAATAGAAAGAAGAAACAGTTTCTGATCTAGAAGGATCCATGGTTGTGGCTAGTTAATCACTGTGTCCCTAAGAATAAAATATATGAGAAAACATATAAAGTGTATCCTGAGGAATATGATCAAACAAAACAAAACAAAACTCTAAGTCTGGTGAGTGGAAAAGTGACTTGAGTCACTGTAGTGGAAATTCATAACTTCAGACCCAGTTTCTGAACGTAAGCCTGTGCACCTGAAATGAGAGAAAATCTGGGTCCTCTGGCATAAGAACCTGAGATAGGACCACAAGTTGTATAATTTTCTTATATTCCTCACGTAGTTCCTTAGGATTTCCTTGCATGGCCACGTGCTTTGGTAATGTTTTCTCACTTTAGGATTTCTTTTTGATATTTATGCAGTACCACAGAAGTAATATTTTAGAAAGAATACTAGTAAACATGTCTTACCTTACATATCTGAATATGTCTAATATATGCTTTTACACTTGAAAGCTAGTTTAACTGAATATAAAACTTTAGATCAAAATATTTTCTGTAAAATGTTTATTCTTCCCTAAGAACTTTTGAAGACACAGGAATTACAGTGTTCTTTAGTTGGATGCAAATCTGATTCTTATTAAATTATGGGTAACATGGTTTTTCTCTCTTCTAGCAATGAGATTTTTAGAGGGCTTAATTGACACACCAAGGCTACCAGCTTAGGAGTTCACCAAGAAGAGAAATTAGCATAAATTTGTGTATTATAAGAAATGAAATATTGTAGCATCCTATGACTTGTGGTAAAATTAACTGGCTTATGAGATTTCAAAATGTTTGTTAATAAAATCTTTCTTTATCTGATACTTAAGAGATTATGTTACTCCTGTAACAGTAATCTGTAATCAACTAAGAGTTTGCTAACAATACATAAATGTTCGCTGGCTTCAGTTCCTCTCCTCCTCCCAGAAGTCTAATATAGTAGGTCTGGAGCCTGTGTGTTTGCATTTTTAACATGTATCCCAGGGAATTATGATCTTCTTCAAAGTTTAAAGATCATTTTCATATATTTGTCCCAGTAAAATGTGCCATGTAAGAGGCAGTCAGTGAATATTTTTGAAAAGGAGGATAAATGAATGAGGATGAAGGAATAAAAGCAAATTTAAAGGGAAACCAAAGTCTGAGACCACTTGTCTCTGTGAGCAATGCTTTATTTCTAAGTCTGCAGATCTGATGAGCCAATAGAATATGATAATAGTGTAGTGTAGTATTGTAGCAGCAAAGATATTTCAACCTCTCTGAATCTCCGTCAACAAAATGGTAGCATTTCTCACAAGGTTCAAATTAGGAACTGATTTAGTTAATTTCTCCCAGCACATAATAGGTACTAAATAAATGGTGGCTCTTATTCCAGAAAATACTTCTATCTTATACCTTTGACATAAATTCAGTGTCCTTACTTGACACTGTTGAGCAGAATATGTATCTTTTCGTTCGAACATGAAGACCAAAGTCATAAAACGAATTCAGATTTATACTAACCTGAGCATATTATTTTCAATGACATTCATTTTCCTCACATTGCCCCTTTGGTGCTGGCTGAGCTATAGAAAGCAAGAAATAGGCTTGTGAGAAAAAAGAGACATATCCTAATGAGATTTAGGTCGCTATTTCCCCCGCATTTTCTATGGTGAGCACTGATTAACTACGATGAGAAAAAGTGTTTCTAAAAAACATAGGAGGGGCTTCCCTGGTGGCGCAGTGGTTGAGAGTCCGCCCGCCAATGCAGGGGACACGGGTTCGTGCCCCGGTCCGGGAAGATCGCACATGCCACGGAGCGGCTGGACCCGTGAGCCATGGCCGCTGAGCCTGCGCGTCCGGAGCCTGTGCTCCGCAACGGGAGAGGCCACAACAGTGAGAGGCCCGCGTACCGCAAAAAAAAAAAAAAAAAACATAGGAGACTCAGCTCAAATGCAACTGCCAGTCAGACTTCACTAGATTTTCTAATTTATATTCAAATGATCCCACATTTTGGGATCGAGACTTGGAGGGATCTTTGATAACAAAGTTCTCTTCAATCTGGCATTTCCCACAACTCCACAGGGTCCACCCTAGGGCCCGGGATGAAGAGTCCAGTCCAGTAAGTGTGCATGCAGATCAGAAAGAGTACACTCACCTAGTTTTAAAACACCCAAGATGCTGTGCCCTGAATTTTAAACAGTGCATGTGACTCGGTTCGTTTTGGTTTCAAGTTCAAAGGCATCAGATCAGTTCTGTGGGTTAACAGTGAGTACATCTTTCAAGAGCTGCTTGATCCCCTCAGACATGGAAGTTCTTCATTCCTGCAGATGTGCAACTCTGTCTTTGGTTTTTCTAGCAGCATCTCATACACAGGGATGATCTCAGACCCCTGTTTCACAGAGGGCCCCAGGAGCTCCCCGGGGGAATTTTGAGTGAAGTTTCAGAATCTGAGTAAGCAATGGGTGGGCACAAGTGTTGGAAGCAGCTGGATTCTAGTAAATTGACAATAACTATCAGGAAGTAATATCAGAGCAGATGCTTTAGGTAGTAACAATCGGAGAAAGTCAGCCTGAAAGATTTGCCCATCTCCTTAAGTGTATCATCTAGTCATTAGTCATGGTAAGCTATTGGGCAAATAGTCATAGGCTCAGACATGTGGCATCTTGGGGACAAAGAGTTTCCCAGAGTCACATTAAAAAACTGAAGGATGCTATGTAATCTTTTTGGGTTTTAATAAATATAATCCTTTATTTTTGGGGGGGTGAATTTTTATATTTAATTTTATTTTTTATATAGCAGGTTCTTATTAGTTATCTGTTTTATACATATTAGTGTATACGTGTCAATCCCAATCTCCCAAGTCATCCCACCACCAACACCCCCCCACGACTTTCCCCTCTTGGTGTCCATAAGTTTGTTCTCTACATCTGTGTCTCTATTTCTGCCTTGCAAACTGGTTCATCTGTACCGTTTTTCTAGATTACGTATATATGCGTTAATACACGATATTTGATTTTCTCTTTCTGACTTACTTCACTCTGTATAACAGTCTCTAGATCTATCCACGTGTCTACAAATGACCCAATTTCATTCCTATATATATATATATATATATATATATATACACACACACCACATCTTCTTTATCCATTCATCTGTCGGGCATTTAGGTTGCTTCCATGACCTGCCTATTGTAAATAGTGCTGCAATGAACACTGGGGTTCACGTGCCTCTTTGAATTATGGTTTTCTCTGGGTATATGCCCAGTAGTGGGATTGCTGGGTCATATGGTAATTCTATTTTTAGTTTTTTTAAGGAACCTCCATACTGTTCTCCATAGTGGCTGTATCAATTTACATTCCCACCAACAGTGCAAGAGGGGTCCCTTTTCTCCATACCGTCTCCAGCATTTGTTGTTTATAGATTTTCTGATGATACGCATTCTAACCAGTGTGAAGTGATACCTCATTGTAATGTTGATTTGCATTTCTCTAATAGTGATGTTGAGCAGCTTTTCATGTGCTTCTTGGCCATCTGTATGTCTTCTTTAGAGAGATGTCTATTTAGGTCTTCTGCCCACTTTTTGAGTGGGTTGTTTTTTTTTCATTATTGAGTTGCATGAGCTGTTAATATATTTTGGAGATTAATCCTTTGTCCGTTAATTCGTTTGCAAATATTTTAACACATTCTGAGGGTTGTCTTTTCATCTTGTTTGTAGTTTCCTTTGCTGTGCAAAAACTTTTAAGTTTCATTAGGTCCTGTTTGTTTCTTTTTGTTTCTATTTCCATTACTCTAGGAGGTGGGTCAAAAAGATCTTGGTGTGATTTATGTCAAAGAGTGTTCATCCTATGTTTTCCTCTAACAGTTTTATAGTGTCCAGTCTTACATTTAGGTCTTTAATCCATTTTGAGTTTATTTTTGTGTATGGTTAGGGAGTGTTCTAATTTCATTCTTTTTCATGTAGCTGTCCAGTTGAATTTCCCAGCTGAATTTATTAAAGACTCTGTCTTTTCCCCATTGTATATCCTTGCCTCCTTTGTCATAGATTAGTTGACCATAGGTGCACGGTTTTATCTCTGGGCTTTCTATCCTGTTCCATTGATCTATATTTCTGTTTTTGTACCAGTACGATATTGTCTTGATTACTGTAGCTTTGTAGTATAGTCTGATTTCTCCAGCTCCGGTTTCCTCCCTCAAGATTGCTTTGGCTGTTCGGGGTCTTCTGTGTCTCCACACAAATTTTAAGATTTTTTGTTCTAGTTCTGTAAAAAATGCCACTGGTAATTTGATAGGGATTGCATTGAATCTGTACATTGCTTTGGGTAGTATACTCATTTTCACAATATTGATTCTTCCAATCCAGGAACATGGTATTTCTCTTCATCTGTTTCTGTCATCTTTGATTTCTTTCATCCATGTCTTATAGTTTTCTGAGTACAGGTCTTTCACCTCCTTAGGTAGGTTTTTGTTTTGTTTTGTTTTTTATTCAGCAGGTTCTTATTAGTTATCCATCTTATACATATTAGTGTATATATGTCCCCAGTCTCCCAATTCTTAGGTAGGTTTATTCCTAGGTATTTTATTCTTTTTGTTGCAATGGTGAATGAGATTGTTTCCTTAGTTTATCTTTCTGATCTTTCATTGTTAGTGTATAGGAATGCAAGAGATTTCTGTGCATTAATTTTGTATCCTGCAACTTTACCAAATTCATTGATTAGCTCTAGTAGTTTTCTGTTGGCATCTTTAGGATTCTCTATGTATAGTATCATGTCATCTGCAAACAGTGACAGATTTACTTCTTCTTTTCCAATTTGTATGCTGTGGCTAGAACTTCCAAAACTATGTTGAATAATAGTGGTGAGAGTGGACATCCTTGTCTTACTCCTGATCTTAGAGGAAATGCTTTCAGTTTTTCACCATTGAGAATAATGTTTGCTGTGGGTTTGTCATATATGGCCTTTACTATGTTGATGTAGGTTCCCTCTGTGCCCACTTTCTGGAGAGTTTTTATCATAAATGGGTTGAATTTTGTCAAAAGCTTTTTCTGCATCTATTGAGATGATCATATGGCTTTTATTCTTCAGTTTGTTAATATGGTGTATCATATTGATTGATTTGTGTATGGTGAAGAATCCTTGCATCCCTGGGATAAATGCCACTTCATCATGGTGTATGATCCTTTTAATGTGCTGTTGGAATCTGTTTGCTAGTATTTTGTTAAGGATTTTTGCATCTATATTCATCAGCGATATTGTTCTGTAATTTTCTTTTTTTATAGTTTCTGTGTCTGGTTTTGGTATCAAGTTGATGGTGGCCTCGTAGAATGAGTTTAGAAGTGTTCCTTCCTCTGCAATTTTTTGGAAGAGCTTGAGAAGGGTGGGTGTTAGCTCTTCTCCAAAGTTTCTTTCCTTCTACTAACTTTGGGTTTTGTTTGTTCTTCTTTCTCTAGTTCCTTTAGGTGTCAGGTTAGATTGTTTATTTGAGATTTTTCTTGTTTCTTGAGGTAGGATTGCATTGCTATAAACTTCCCTCTTAGAACTGCTTTTGCTGCATCCTATAGGTTTTGGATTGTCATGTTTTCATTGTCATTTGTCTCTAAGTATGTTTTGATTCCCTCTTTGATTTCTTCAGTGATCTCTTCGTTATTTAGTAACATATTGTTTAGCCTCCATGTGTTTGTGTTTTTTACTCTTTTCTCCCTGTAATTTATTTTTAATTCATAGTGTTGTGGTCCGAACAGATGCTTGATATGATTTCAATTTTCTTAAATTTACCGCGGCTTGATTTGTGACCCAAGATGTGACGTATCCTGGAGAATGTTCCGTGTGTACTTGAGAAGAAAGTGAAATCTGCTGTTTTCAGATGGTATGTCCTATAAATATATATCTGGTCTATTGTGTCATTTAAAACTTGTGTTTCCTGGGCTTCCCTGGTGGCGCAGTGGTTGAGAGTCTGCCTGCTGATGCAGGGGACATAGGTTTGTGCCCCGGTCCGGGCAGATCCCACATGCTGCGGAGCAGCTGGGCCCGTGAGCCATTGCCACTGGGCCTGCACGTCCAGAGCCTGTGCTCCACAATGGGAGAGGCCACAGCAGTGAGAGGCCTGTGTACTGCAAAAAAAAACCAACAAAAAACCTTGCGTTTCCTTATTAATTTTCTGTCCGGATGATCTATCCATTGGTGTGAGGTGTTAAAGTTCCCCGCTATTATTGTGTTACTGTTGATTTCCTCTTTTAGAGCTGTTAGCAGTTGCCTTATGTATTGAGGTGCTCCTCTGTTGGGTGCATATATATTTATAATTGCTATATCTTCTTCTTGGATAGATCCCTTGATCTTTATGTGGTGCCCTCCTTGTCGCTTGTAACATTCTTTATTTTAAAGTCTATTTTATCTGATGTGAGTATTGCTACTCCAGCTTTTTTTCTGATTTCCATTTGCATGGAATATCTTTTTCCATCCCCTCACTTTTAGTCTGAATGTGTCGCTAGGTCTGAAGTGGGTCTCTTGTAGACAGCATATATATATGGGTCTTGTTTTTGTATCCATTCAGCAAGCCTTTGTCTTTTGGTTGGAGCATTTAATCCATTCACATTTAAGGTAATTATCAATATGTATGCTCCTATTGCCATTTTCTTAATTGTCATGGGTTTGGTTTTGTAGGTCCTTTCCTTCTCTTGTGTTTCCCACTTCGAGACGTTCCTTTAGCATTTGTTGTAGAGCTGGTTTGGTGTTGCTGAATTCTCTTAGCTTTTGCTTGTCTGTAAAACTGTTAATTTCTCTGTCGAATCTGAATGAGATCCTTGCCAGGTAGAGTGATCTTCGTTGTAGTTTCTTCCCTTTCATCAATTTAAATATATCGTGCCACTCCCTTCTGGTTTGTACAGTTTCTGCTGAGGAATCAGCTGTTAACCTTATGGTAGTTCCCTTGTGTGTTATTTGTCGTTTTTCCCTTGTTGCTTTTCACCAGGAAACAAAGAGGGAAGAAAAAGTCTCTTGCCTCTTCGGCAGGTGCAGGCTTTTCCCCGAACTCCCTCCCGGCTAGTCGTGGTGCACTAACCCCTTCAGGCTATGTTCAAGCCGCCAACCCCAGTCCTCTCCCTGCGCTCCGTCCAAAACCGAAACCCGAGCCTCAGCTTGCAGCTTTGCCCGCCCCGGCGGGTGAGCAGAGAAGCCTCTCAGCCTGGTGACTGCTGGTCAGCACCGATCCTCTGTGCGGGAATCTCCCCGCTTTGCCCTCCGCACCCGTCGCTGTGTACCACTCCGCGGTGCCGAAGCTCCTCCCTCCGCCTCCCGCAGTCTCCGCCCGCGGAGGGGCTTCCTAGTGTGTGGAAACTTTTCCTCCTTCACAGCTCCCTCCCACTGGTGCAGGTGCCGTCCTTATTCTTTTGTCTCTGTTTTTTCTTTTGCCCTACCCAGGTACGTGGGGAGTTTCTTGCCTTTTGGGAGGTCTGAGGTCTTCTGCCAGCCTTCAGTAGGTGTTCTGTAGGAGTTGTTCCACGTGTAGATGTGTTTCTGGTGTATCCGTGGGGAGGAAGGCGATCTCCGCGTCTTACTCTTCCGCCATCTTCAAGGTCCCCCTCCCTTGTTGCTTTCAATAATTTTTCTTTGTCTTTAATTTTTGTCAATTTGATTACTATGTGTCTCACCATGTTTCTCCTTAGGTTTATCCTGCCTGAGACTCTCTTGCTTCCTGGACTTCGGTGGCTATTTCCTTTCCCATGTTAAGGAAGTTTTTGACTATAATCTCTTCAAACCTTTTCTCTGGTCCTTTCTCTCTCTCTTCTCCTTCTGGGACCCCTATAATGCAAATGTTCTTGTGTTTAATGTTGTCCCAGAGGTCTCTTAAGCTGTCTTCATTTTTTTCATTCTTTTTTCTTTATCCTGTTCCATGGCAGTGAATTTCACATTCTGTCTTCAGGTCACTTATCCATTCTTCTGCCTCAGTTATTCTGCTATTGATTCCTTCTAGTGTATTTTTCATGTCAGTTATTCCATTGTTCAACTCTGTTTGTTTGTTCTTTAATTCTTCTAGGTGTTTGTTCTTTAATTCTTCTAGGCCTTTCTTAAACATTTCTTGTATCTTCTCAATCTTTGCCTCCATTCTTTTTCTGAGGTCCTGGATCATCTTCACTATCATTGTTCTGAATCCTTTTTCTGGAAGGCTGCCTATCTCTATGTCATTTAGATGTTTTTCTTGGGTCTTATCTTGTTCCTTCATCTGGTACATAGTCCTCCTGCCTTTTCATTTTGTCTACCTTTCTGTGAATGTAGTTTTCGTCCCACAGGCTGCAGAATTGTAGTTCTTCTTGCTTCTGCTGTCTGCTCTCTGGTGGATGAGACTATCTAAGAGGCCTGTGCAAGCTTCCTGATGGGAGGGACTGGTGGTGGGTAGAGCTGGGTTTGCTCTGCTGGGCAGAGCTCAGTAAAACTTTAATCCGCTTTCTGCTGATGGGTGGGGCTGAGTTCCCTCCCTGTTGGTTGTTTGACCTGAGGCGACCAACACTGGAGCCAACTCAGCTCTTTCCTGCGCCTAATGGCGGACTCTGGTAGGGCTCACGCCAAGGAGTACTTCCCAGAATTTCTGCTGCCCATATCCTTGTCCCCACAGTGAGCCACAGCCACCCCCTGCCTCAGCAGGAGACCCTCCAACACTAGCAGGTAGGTCTGATTCAGTCTCCTATGGGGTCACCGCTCCTTCCCCTGGGTCCTGATGCACACACTACTTTGTGTGTGCCCTCCAAGAGTGGAGTCTTTGTTTCCTCCAGTCCTGTCAAAGTCCTGCAATCAAGTCCTGCTAGCCTTCAAAGTCTGATTCTCTAGGAATCCCTCCTCCCGTTTTCAGACCCCCAGGTTCAGAAGCCTGATGTGGGGCTCAGAACCATCACTGCAGTGGGTGGACTTCTGTGGTATAAGTGTTCCCCAGTCTGTGAGTCACTCATCCAGCAGTTATGGGATTTGATTTTACTGTGATTGCGCCCCTCCTACCATCTCATTGTGGCTTCTCCTTTGTCTTTGGATGTGGGGTGTCTTTTTTGGTGAGTTCCAGTGTCTTCCTGTCGATGACTGTTCAGCAGTTACTTGTGATTCTGGTGCTCTCACAAGAGGGAGTGCTATGTAATCTTAATAATAATACTCGGCTCGGAGGGGAAGATGGCGGAAGACTAAGACACGGAGATCACCTTCCTCCCCACAGATACACCAGAAAAACATCTACACGTGGAACAACTACAGAACACCTACTGGATGCTGGCAGAAGACCTCAGACCTCCCAAAAGGCAAGAAACTCCCCACGTACCTGGGTAGGGCAAAAGGAAAAAAGAAAAAACAGAGACAAAAGAATAGGAATGGGAGCTGCACCAGTGGGAGGGAGCTGTGAAGGAGGAAAGGTTTCCACACACTAGGAAGCCCCTTCGCGGGCGGAGACTGCGGGTGGCGGAGGGGGGAGCTTCGGAGCCACGGAGGAGAGCACAGCAACAGGGGTGCGGAGGGCAAAACGGGGAGATTCCCGCACATAGGATCGGTGCTGACCGGCACTCACCAGCCTGAGAGGCTTCTCTGCTCACCCGCTCGGGCGGGCAAAGCTGCAAGCTGAGGCTTGGGCTTAGATCAGAGCACAGGGAGAGGACTGGGGTTGGCTGCATGAACACAGCCTGAAGGGGTTAGTGCCCCATGGCTAGCCAGGAGGGAGTCCAGGAAAAGGTCTGGAGCTGCCGAAGAGGCAAGAGACATTTTCTTCCCTCTTTGTTTCCTGGTGGGCGAGGAGAGGGGATTAAGAGCACTGCTTAAAGGAACTCCAGAGAAGGGCGCGAGCCGCGGCTAAAAGCACGGACCTCAGAGACAGGCAGGAGACACTAAGGCTGCTGCTGCCGCCACCAAGGGACCTGTGTGTGAGCACAGGTCACTATCCACACCTCTCTTCCGGGGAGCCTGTGCAGCCCGCCACTGCCAGGTTCCTGGGATCCAGGGACAACTTCCCCAGGAGAACACATGGTGCACCTCAGGCTGATGCAACGTCACGCTGGCCTCTGCCACCGCAGGCTCGCCCCGCACTCCGCACCCCTCCCCCCCCCAGCCTGAGTGAGCCAGAGCCCCCAAATCAGCAGCTCCTTTAACCCCGTCCTGTCTGAGCGAAAAACAAATGCCCTGCAGCGACCTACACACAGAGGCGGGGCCAAATCCGAAGCTGAGCCCCTGGGAGCTGTGAGAACAAACAAGAGAAAGGGAAATCTCTCCCAGCAGCCTCAGGAGCAGCAGATTAAAGCTCCACAATCAACTTGACGTACCTGCATCTGTGGAATACCTGAATAGACAACGAATCATCCCAAATTGAGGAGGTGGACTTTGAGAGCAAGATTTATGATTTTTTTCCCCTTTTCCTCTTTTTGTGAGTGTGTATGTGTATGCTACTGTGTGAGATTTTGTCTGTATAGCTTTGCTTCCACCATTTGTCCTAAGGTTCTATCCGTCCGTTTTTGTTTTTCTAGTTTTTTATTTAATAACTTTATTACATTTATTTTATTTTACTTTTTCTTTCTTCCTTCCTTCATTCCTTCCTTCCTTCCTCCCACCATCCCTCCCTCCTTTCTTTCTTTCCTTTCTTCCTTTTCTTCTTTATTTCTTCCTTCCTTCCCTCCTTTCTTTCTCTCTTTGTCTTTGTTTAAAGCAATTATACCCCAATAAAGATGTTAAAAAAAAAGAGAGAGAGGAGATATGGGGATATATGTATATGTATAGCTGATTCACTTTGTTATACAGCAGAAACTAACACACCATTGTAAAGAAATTATACTGCAATAAAGATGTTAAAAATAATAATAATAATAAAACTCGGAGATAAGAGAATGGATCCAGAAGATCAGATTTTGCTGAAAGAGAGAAATATGCAAATCCTACATAGTTTATTCAACAAAATACCTATAGAAATACGTGAAATAATTCATACTATTAACTTTCACAGGCATGAGGATACTTGTCCCGATCTTTTTAAACATTTTTGTTGTTTCCCATAAGATAATATTGGATAAGCATATCTTACTAGTTCTAAAATAATGTGTGATGCCAGCTTTATTGTCCCTCCATATGGGTGGTAATAGGACATAATACATCAGAATAGAATCTAAATTGTTATAGGATTGGTTTACATAAGGAATGCAAATGTCTACAAAATAACAAGTTTGGGGGCACCTTTATTCAGTGATGAGAGCCTACTTCAGGCTGTGTTGACACCTTACATATAAAGTATGAATAAATATGTGGGATGATAGAAAAACCATATGGTGCTCTGTGTGATTTTTTTAAGCTAATAAAGTCTAAAATCCTCCAAGAAGTATCTGGGGAATAGAAAGATTAGCAACTGATAATTGAACCTATTATAAATCTAGGCTGTGTAGAGAGTTAAGAGAGAACTTTGGTCATTGTTTCAGGATTTTGGAGTGTGAGGCCATTGGCCTAAGCCCAAAGCCCAGTGCATTTCCGTATTGTTCACCATAGAGCAAATAATATAGCCTGGGCTGATTTCCTCCTGCAACTTAGGGTAGTCGGTAGGGGAAGCTTTTCTATAAAATGAAAAGAAGGTTCTGACCCCTAATCAGAGTAACTGTAGAAGCATTTAGTGCCAAGATCAAGGCAGAGAACATCCCTCAAACAAAGAGAACAGAGTGCAGCAAACCCCCTGGCAAGTAGAATATTCTGGAGGTAAAAGCAAATCTTCAGAGCTTAAGACAAAGACTTCACTCCTGACATTACATTGCCCTTGTGACTAAGGCAGCAATTTAAGCTGTTACAGAAGCTTCATGATTAGCTTACAGAGAGCATTTTACTCAGGAAGCAATGCCTCTAGAAACCCTTCAGTTTGCCAAGCTAAGACTCATAAATAATGAGACTCAATGCATCTACAAGTTGAAGCTCTTGGTTCCAACTCACTGAAAACCTTCAGGACATTTAAGACTCCTCTTTCACCATTGATATATAGCATACGGTTAGGTGCCCTGCCAACTTTTAAGCTCAGTGACCTGAGAAAAGCAATATAGACACGGCGATTTGTCCATGGGTCCCAAGCTTTCTACAGACTGGATAATATCAACTGTAATCAATGAGAGAATGGAATTTAACATCACAATGAGGAGTGCACAAATCATCTGGAACATTTTCTAAAGGCTGTACCACTAATGGCAGCAACTCCATCCTCTAGGGACGCACCGAATAAAGTCAGTTAATGAATGAAACTGACATATAGGTAGTCCTGCTGTCTAACAGGAGAAGATCCCAAAGAGTAGAGAGTAGCTAACAAAAGTATTATCATTTTTAGAGGAGTGGCAGAAATGACAAACAGATCTAGGGTCAATCTCTTGAAATCAACTAATGCTGCTCTAGAGCCACAGTCCCCTGTTTAGGGGAGCTCTTCACAACAATTTTGATTACTGAGACTGGAATCTGGGTTCTGTGCCTCACATAACCTATAGATTCACAAAAATAGCATATAGGAATAAAATATGCACAGCATTTTCCAGACACATGCAATTAACATATAAGTGAAATAGGCAGCTCGCCTGGTAAACATGATGTGTAGCAAACTTCTATTAGACAAGAGTGACAAAAATGTAACCCAAATAAGCCTTAGCCAAGAAAAAATGAGAGGAAAGGAAGGAAGAAAGGAAGGAAAGACAGAAGAAGGAAGAAAAGAAAAAGTTTCCTCATTAAATTGAGAAATCTAGAGATAATGCCTTTTCCTTCTGCATTGGCTCCATTCTTGGGCAGATTTTAACAATGATGAAAGAGCTGCCAACAGTTCTAAAAAGTCTAGTTGAAAGTTATGACTTCTTTCTTAAGCACTCTTAATGAAAGTTCCAAAGCCGAAATTCATTGGCTTCGGTAAGTCTCACTGCCATTTCTGAATTGTTGTGGCTGATTATCCAGGCCTGGAACATATTCATCCATCTGGATGCAAAGGAGGAGCGCTAACATAAAATTAGAAGGAGTAAAGAAAATTAAGGAGTAAAGAGGTGTAACCGATAATAGAGAGAATGGATGTCATGCAGGCAAAGAGTTTTTCTTCTGAAGTGTGCACAGCATGTATACCTCAACAAGGGAATACAAATAACATGAACACAACGTCTTAGCCCTGGCCTCGTACAGGAAGCTAACACTTCTGTCCCGTTTCTTCCACATCCACCAATCAAACAGGACCAGCTCCTGCCTCCTCCTGACTCATCCTTCTTCCATCAAGAAGGGGTCATTGTCAAAGGCAGGAAATGTTATTTGGCCTCAGTCCTAATGGGTGGAGAGTTTTTGGTGCAGAGTTAAACCCCGAGCCAGTAGGGGTGAGATCTGCTCCCACACATTTGGCAGGTGAGAACAGTCCGGGGCCAGTTCCATTTGGTAACTGCCAGAGAAGGTGATATTACGTTGGGATTCAGGACAAAAGCCACATAATGATGAAGAATGTGCCTTAGCCTGGCCTTGCCCTCTGTGCACAGATCTCCCAGGCTCATTGCATTTGGGGCAGTGTGGGCTGAAGGAAGGATTCAGGTGGTTGATATCCTGGGTCCTGGCCCAAATACCACCTCTTTTCACTCCTTAACACGATTTACATTTGGCTCGGTTTCTGCAGATCATATACGTGCAGGGAACTTGAAAATAGAAGGAAAAGCTCTCCAAAAGAAAGAGTGAGACTCACGCTTTAGGAAAGGCCTCGGATGTTTATACAAAACTGCAAGTGCAGCTGTGCCCGCTGAGTAATATCCCACATGCAGCAGGCAGGGTCTGGTGTTAGCGGGGAGAGGGATTTATTTCTCCTTCCAGACAGGCTCTCTTGGGAACTCTAAATGGTAAAAGCAGTGAACTTCCATATGGGCTGGGGAAGGCCATAAGTAGTCTCTGCATATGCGAATTTTTGGCCATGAGCCCCTTCACCTTACTTTGAACTCTATATTTCCTTTCCTTTGCCAGCTGTAAGCCTACATCTAGGATCAACGGTGGGTAGATTTGTGGTAGGACTGAATTGGTGGATTCTTGTAGCCTGCTTAAAAGATCTCTGAAACATCCTTTCCACCACTGGTCAGTCCATTCAATAAACCATCATTTCTGAACTCTTACAAAGAATGGTCAGAAAGACATGAGAAAAGAAAACATTGTGTTAATATGCATGACTTGACCACAGAATATCTAAAGCCAACCCTGCTTCACACTTTTCTGTTAGAGATCCATACAATGCATTCAATAATCCCTGGATGCAGAGGTAGTTTTCAGACACCTCTTTGGTGGGTGTCTGACGGAAAAATTACATCCCTTAAAATATGCTGCTTCTTCTTCCTGGAATCAGGAAGATGAATGGAAGCTGTACGTGGGGTAGGGAGGAAAAATCAGTAATGATTAATTCAGACTGTATTTAACAAATAAAACCAAGGGAGTAACAGCTGAAACGTTCACATGTATTGCTTATGTAACAGACCTCCAGAGGAACATCGTCTAGAGTAGGTTTGGTGTCTCCTTGTACATCAGGCGCCCAGGTTTCTTCTCTCTTTCTGATCTACCATCCAACAATATAACACCCGTACTTGAGATTCACTTCATAGTTTAAAAGGGCCACTGGAGCTCCAAGCATCAATTCAGTCTTTCACATAACAAGAAAGAGGGAGAGGGGATTACTCTGGGTAAAAATGACCATGGTCCCGCTATCGGCTCCCTTTAAACGCTCTTCCTAATTTAACTAGTGAGTAGTCACACACACTCAAGTCGCTGCTAGCCAGCTGAGAATGTGTCTTCCAACTAGGGGCAAAGTCAATCCGAATAAAACGGCGTTCAAACCAACAGCCTCTGCCACAGGACACAGCCACACGTCCCTTCACGCTCTGGCTTTCTAGTTCTCTGATCACCTTCTCCCCCAAAAGCAACATCAGTAGCCCTGGTTCACTAAGGCCTTGCTGTTAAACCCGTTGAATTAGAAGAGAGAAATGAATGCTGGGGAAGATACTGGCCTCCTTCTCGTTAGAACTTCCCTTCTCATTCTGCTTCCCTTCTCCTCCAGGAATTTGTTAAAATCAAGGGAAGAATTTGTCGGGTCTCAGTTCTGGCACTGGCCCTCTCATTTTGACAAAGAGAAGGATGAATCATTCAGATTTGAGAAGTACACATTTTCTTTGTTCTCTCTCCCATAGAGTCTACTAACGAGAACAGTCTAGGCTTTTGTGCCAATTGACAGCTCATTTGCTTTAAGATTCATACCACCTGTCCCCCACTTTGCTCTACAATGCAGGAACTACATTCCTCAGCTCCCTTTACCTCTGGGTTCTTGAGAAAAGCAGCAACTGTGAAGCCCTGACAGAAGGTTAGGAAGAGAAGTAAGAAAGAATGGCGGGTATCCTATCGCCTTTGTTCTCTGTTGCATTTCTTTCTAGTTCCCACTAGACAGCCCTTCCCTTTATTGTTCCAGTTTCCATCAGGCAGGCCTCACTGTGGTCCTAGCTCTTATTGTATGGTCTTGACTTCTGGGTTAATACCATCTTCTCTCATTGCCCCTCTATTCCAAGGGTAGCAGTTTCTTATTGCTAATCTTGAGGTTGCCTTACTGTCTTTGGTTTTGTCTATTCTTACATCATCTATGCAATCAATTTCCTGCACTAAATGCACTCAGTTTGAATGATCTGAACTGCTTTCTGGCAAGTTCTTGACTGATAGAATCATGCTGCAATAATCAACAACAAGTCCCCAAATCTCAGTAGCTCAATACGTAAGTCTCATCTTTGCTCACACGGCGCTGATGCAGAGCTGCCACCTTCCAAGTGGTGATTCAGCGGTCCATGTGGCTTTTAACTCTCCCACTTGGAGCCTTTGGCTTCTACATCACTGTGACAAGGGAAGATCATGAATAGAGAATTCAAATCTACTCTTATTTGCTTGATCCAGAAGTGATACGTGTTAATTCCACTTCAACCCACTGGCCAGGACTAGTCATATGGCCCAACATGACTGCAAGAGAGGCTTGGAAATGCACCCTTCTTATTTATTTATATCTGTGTATGTATGTGTGTACATATATACGTGCATGTACATTCATACATACAGAGAGATAAAGAGATACAATTTTGGTATTCTGCTAGAGCATAAAGGAGGTAAGGTAAGAAAAGTACAAGATTTGGGTAACTTAAATTGTGAATCCAAGACAAGTATGATCACCTAATCTGTATCTTAAGAATACACCTTTCCTCTTGGCAATGGTTAACTGCTTCTACTGATATTTTTTTGCATCTTTGTTACTTGATATCCAAAGTCTTCCACTATAGAATTGTTGTAGAATTATTTTCCAGTGTATGGTAAAATGACACCCATTTTTTCATCACAACTTCTCTCTTTCCCTTTCTCAGCTCAGCTCCAGCTTGTTGGAAAATGAATTTGAAATCTGAGTAACACTTGCCCCTGGAGATATGTCATGATTTTTCTTAGGAGAAAGCAGATAGCCTTATCCAAGTTCATAATATAATTGCAGCTCCAAGTTTTTAAGAAGTTTAAAAGTATAAAAACAATAGAAAACAAATCTCAATACCAAATAATAACTGCATAAAGTTAAACTCCAGAAATACCCAATTAAAACGTTTCCCAGAGTTTCACTTATTCTAACTTTTTATCATCTTCATCCAAAGATGCAGAGCTTTCTCATGGGAGTCTTGAGTTGCAGTACTTCCTCTTTATATTTATGAGCTAGATCTCTTCTGTAACTTTTCTACCATGTATTATTTTATTTGGGGGGTTGTCATTTACACATGAATGAGATAAGAGTGGCACGCCAAATCAATATATTATATTGTCTGATACAAATCAATACAACAAAGACCATTAACCCCGGTACAATACCAGAATTATACCCATTAAACGTATTTGGGGCTTTTGAAAAAAATGGATAAATTAAATAAACATATAAATTTTAAAAATACTTGAGCTTTTTCTTGGTTTGTTTTTCATTTAATTTATGAGTGAAGTCGATGTGTGTACAGAAAGCAGGTTCATTTAATACTTCCTTACTTAATATCTCCTATGTGCTAGACACTGTCATAGGTACTTAAAGAATAGCAGGGAACAAGGCAGACATGTTTCCTGCTCTCAGGAATCTTATATTTCAGTGAAGGATAAAGACAATAAATAATAATTAACATGAAAATAAAAGGAGATCCAAGATCTTTTTTGAGGAAAAAAAAAGGCCGGTTTGTCTGGAGCGTATGAACAAAATTTAATGTGGTAAGATTGGAAATGTGGACACATTGTAAGATTATATGTGGCCCTGATACTTTGGAAAGAATTTTGGACTTTGTTCTCAATGGGAAGGCATTGAGAACTCTTAAGTATAACTCGTGTTTTAAAAATCATCCTTGGGTGCTATGCACATAGTGGTTTTGAGAAAGAAAAAGCAGAGGCAAGAAGAACAGTTAGGAAACTATTAGCACTTGTCCAAGTGAGAGGTGATGAGAAATGTTCTAGACTGCAAAGTCTTTTCACATTTGAATATTGCAAGAAACAAAGAGAGAGAGAAGAAGAGTGAAAGAAAGAAATGGAGAAAAAGAAGAAAGAAAGAAAGAAAAAGAAGAAAGAGAGAAAGAAGGAAGGAAGGAAACGAAAGAAAAAGAAAGAAAGGAAGGAAGAGAGAAAGAAAGAAAAGAAAGAGAAAGAAAGGAAGGAAGGAAAGAAGATGGAGAAGGAGAAAGTAGATAAGGGAAATATTATCAACTCCTTTGATAGATGGAAAATGATAGTATAGAAAGGTAAATCTCAAGTCAGGATTCAAGTTTTCTGCTTCAAAATTTAGAAGGTTTTCCCTCCATTTATCCCCGAGAAAATTTCAGCAAAGAATTGGTACAGTTCCATATAAGTAGAAGCAAAGCATATTATACAGGTTGAATGGTATTTTATAGGCTTAATCAATTGTGAAATACTTTACAAAGCTGGTATGTTCCATATGAAGCATCGTGAGACAAGGCTGAGGCTTCTACAATCCCTGGGGCACGAACTTCCATTGAGAGTCTGGGTTCAGCTACCCTGAGAAGATATGGGTCTCTTGAGTGCTAATCGAGTGGTGCCATCTCGACGTCCCCTGCCCCACAGCACACTCTAATTCTCCTCCACTGCCGAATGTATCTGCAAATCTGCTCTCACCCCAATGCATTTTTTGGCATAAGACATATATCCTCTCTTTCTAATGCTGCTCCTGATTCAGAGTGGCCTTGGAATGAGGAAAAAGTTTCACTATAATTATTTATTTAAAAACTAATATATTTGCTGGGGGTTGGGGTGGGAAGGGGGATTAACTGTAAAAGGATATGAAGGAAAATCTACAAACAACAAATGATGGAGAGGGTGTGGAGAAAAGGAACCCTCTTGCACTGTTGGTGGGAATGTAAATTGATACAGCCACTATGGAGAACAGTATGGAGGTTCCTTAAAAAACTAAAAATAGAATTACCATATGACCCAGCAATCCCACTACTGGGCATATACCCAGAGAAAACCATAATTCAAAAAGACACATGCACCCCAATGTTCACTGCAGCACTATTTACAATAGCCAGGTCACAGAAGCAACCTAAGTGTCCATCAACAGACGAATGGATAAAGAAGATGTGGTACATATACACAATGGAATATTACTCAGCCATAAAAGGAAACGATATTGGGTCATTTGTGGAGACGTGGATGGACCTAGAGACTGTCATACAGAGTGAAGTAAGTCAGAAAGAGAAAAACAAATATCGTATATTAACACATACATGTGGAACCTAGAAAACCGGTACAGATGAACCGGTTTGCAGGGCAGAAATTGAGACACAGACGTAGAGAACAAACGTATGGACACCAAGGGGGGGAAGTGGAGGGGGGGGATGGTGATGGTGTGATGAACTGGGAGATTGGGATTGACAATATATACACTAATATGTATAAAATGGATAACTAATAACCTGCTGTATAAAAAAGTAAATAAAATTCAAAAAAAATTAAAATTAAAAATCTAATATTTTTACGGGAGGTTGGGGTGGGAAAGGGGATAACTGTAAAGGGTATGAAGGATCCTTTTGGAGGGTGATAATTGCACAACTTGGTAAATTTACTAAAAATCATTAAATTTTATACTTAAAGTGGGTGAATTTATGGTATGTAAATTATTCCTCAATAAAGTTTTTTTTTTTTAAAAGGGAAACCTAACAGAAATAAAGTACCTCAGTTTTTCTGAAAATTTGATTTACAAACTGAGAATATTTTTTTTATTCAGAAAATATCTTTCAAAGTAGATTAGTCTTAAAAAGAAAAAAAATGCTTTTAAACAACACCAAACTATGTGTGGAAAGTTAAGTATTTATTTGTGAATACATGTAAAGTGATTACTTATGTTTCTGAAATTTTCAAATATGTCACTTTCCATTACTTACTTCAATGACAGAGCTTATTTTTTCACATTAACAAATAATTATTTTCATATCTTAAAAAATAGTGAATAAAAGCATTGGGTTCATTTAAATCCAGAAATTCATCTTCTGCTTGAGCTAAATGTAACTCACCCATTACCTGATTGATATCAAAGGTCGTTTCTTAAAAGAAGATAATAATAACAGTAATAAAGTGACCATTTATCAGAGCCTATTCCTACTTTGTGTCATGCGTAATGCTAATTAGTTTATAGTGCCAAATTTAACCTTTGCAGCATTATTAAGTTCAGTTATTAGAGTATTCCTGTTTTAAGGATAAAGAAATAGAGTCAAAGAATAGCAGTTCAAAAATAAGTTCTGAAATTCACATAATTATTTATTACCAAAGCTGAGAGTTGAACCCAGGCATTGTTGAATCCAACACTTTATCTGTTAGTCTATACTGCTTTCTTTAGAAGAGAAGTATAGGGGATATATTCTCTCATGTCTCCCTTACAGTCAATTATAGATATATGACAGTCATATTTCTGAGAAACTGCATTACGAGTAATGAGTTCATATTTTTTGTCTACTTGGATTGCATCATTGTGAACTTAGAAAACTTGAAGGTGAAACTAGTAAACTGCTGTTAGGAATGCATCAGAGAGAACAGAAAATAGACATGGTGCTAAAAGATAGGGTGATTGTGTCATTTACTGTACAGACTAGGACTCTATTAATAATAGAGTAGCCCCCACTCGCCACAGCCAGAGAAAACCCGCATGCAACGGTGAAGACCCAATGCAGCCAAAAATAAATAAATAAATAGTTATTTTTTTAAAAATAAGAAGTTAATGAGATAACGCATATTTCATTAGCAAAATGACTGGACACAAAGTAAAAGCCCAATAAATATTAGTTATCAATATTATTACATTATAGTTAAGAAAGCAAACAAATTAAAATTCACTCCCTATTCATGAAAGTCCTTTGGGCTGTCTTCAATGATACTAAACCATCTTTTCTCTTTTCTCTCTCTGCTTACTCTAGTCGACTCTCTTCTTTCCCTTCCCTGCACTAAGAGGAACAACAACAGCAAATCCTCTGTTTTCTTCAGCACCTACACACAAAACAAGTTATTAAATTTCTGTTGCTCATTCTAAGATTCAAGAGGTTCAACTTCTGAGGCTAAGAAGGACATGAATACTTGTGAACCCCTGATTAAGTGTGCACACAGAACCACCCTGGTCTAGTTGCAGAGAATTGGGAAAAGAGTTCCCAGATTTGTGAGCAACATTTATGTTCATATAAAGATTTCAAAAGTTAAACGGCTGCAATAGCTCCTTCCATGATTGCACATTAAGAAGAAAAAGGCAACTAAAGGAGACTACCTTAGTATATTCATTCCTTGTTGACTATACTTAAAGAGCATAATAATGGAATAGATTTCTACTAAATAGTGGATTTGGGGAGATTGAGCTATTGACTCTAAGCCTATTTGAGAAAGTCAGAGCACTTTAAGAATTGAATGAGTATATCAACAAAAAGAATATACTAATATGAATACATACTCATATGGATAAATGAGTATATCTCTCTATAAGTATATGTTTAAAAATTCACACAAGATACACATACACACACATACGCGCACGTATTACTTTTCAGGTTTTTCAAAGAACACCTGGAACTTGTGAGGGCTCATAATCATCAACCTAAAACCCTTGATCAAAATCAAATCAGGAAATGAACAATGATCTGCCCTGGTTCTCTCCGTGTCACAGCAGATTCTGTAAGAAAACAGCCTGAGCCCATTTTTTTTACATGTTTGAATGTCAATGCAGACAGGCAAATATTTGAAGCGCAGAATAATGTACACATTCAGTCATTAATGAATATTTTCAACAGAATGTTCTAACAGTCACTTAATGATTAGGTTAAAAGATACAGGGATGTGCTATAGACATCTTTTTTCTAAAACAAGAACCAGTAACTGGAAATAAATTTGTCATGAGGTTAGATCAAAACTTCCATGGGTGGTATTGCAATATTATATAACAGCACAATATAACTTTTGAGTCCAGTCCACTTGTCTTCAAGTCATAGCTCTGCCACTTGATAATTATGAGAACTAAGCTAAACAACTTAACCCCTCTCAGCTTCGGTATTTTAATTTGAAACAATGAGGTCATGAAGTCTATAAGTCATAATGTTATGATAATTAAAGAAATGACATATGTAAAAAATTGTACTGTGCCTGACACAAAGTGAAGTTCTCGATAAATGTCCTTCTTAAAAACAAGCTGCTAAGTACTTAGACCATTGTAAATTGTTGCAATGTATATTATGATTACAGAATATAAGTAATGTATATTATTACAATTATAAAACGTAAAAAAATTTTCTTCAACTCCCCTGAGGAAAACTACGCAATAATGTTCTGCTGAATGCAGCCAGTTGTGGAATTAGGGCTAGGATTGGAGAAACTTGGTAAAGGCAGGCAAGAAGAGTTATTCAGAACAATTCACTAAGTCAGAACTACATATGGGTAAACACATTCACCTCAAGGTTCAGGGAAAACTGAGAGTCAGAAGCTAAACAGACTAGATGTACATGGATACCAGAAGGTAGGACAAGAAGGTAGTTGCAATGTCAGCTGGGAAAGAACATTCTGAGCAAGTTGGAAACGACAAGGCAAAAGCCAACAGAAGACTAGAGTTGAAGTGGCAGTAATAAAAATTGTCCTGATTACTAAGCAATCCTTGCTTTAGTCAGAGAGATTTTATATGCTCTCTGGTAAGGATGTGTTCATCCCATGTATGGCCTGAAGTTGGAAGCCTAGAACCTACAGTGACAGGACTGCGGAGAAGGAAGGAGAGAGGACAGACAACAAGCCACGCCAGCACAGTGGATGGTGACTCATGCTGTGAAGGCAGCAAGCTCTTGTCATCACTAGTTACGTATTCTAGTGGTTTCTCTCCTGCATTAAAGTACTTCCTCCAAAACGCTTCTCTCCTAAAGGCATTTATTTCAGTTACCTTCTTGCTTCACAGTCAATTCAGAATATCCATGCTGAAATAATCATTCCATTTTTGCTTTAATCAGCACTCAGAATGAACAGGACATATCTTTTGAATTTCAAAGTTAGGGGTGAGAACACAAAGTAGGACATAAATCCTAAATATGATAAAGTGTTACGTTTGATTTCATTAAAATATATCATACATGTAATAGCATTTGGTAGGGACATTTGGGTGACTTTAATATATTTTGAAAATACAAAAGCATTAAAAATGGATCAAATGAAAGCTAGTTAATATGTCTTAGAATATTCTTTTTATAGAAAGGAAAGTAATAAAGAATATAATTCAGTTTGACATTTTGTACTCATTGCCTTCACTAATTTTTTTCTGACCACTATTTCACTAATTTCTCAGAGAACTCATTTATTCCATCTATAGTGTACTATAATGTAGACTCCAGGTCTAGAAATGCAATAATGGAAAAAGCAATCACCTTGAAGGCAGAGGAACTGCTTTCAAGTTCCAGCTTTATCATATGTCAATACATGACCACAGAAATTTCACTTAGCCTCTTTGCTTTTCAGTTTTTCACAGATAAAATAAGGGAAAACCATTCTGTTGGTGTTTTAGATCCTTTCTAGCTAAAAGAAGGGAAGAAGAAGGAAGAGAGGGAGGAAGAGAAAAGGAAACAGTTATTAATATTTTCTAAATCATTTAATTGCCTGTTTACTAAAACATACTCGTAGTGTTATAATTCTTTAACCATACTTTTTCTCCTAAAAGGAATTTTTGTTTTCTGATATGTACAACTACCTTTATTTCAAAGTTTTCTCACCTAAAAAAAGTCACGGTGGGGGCTTCCCTGGTGGCGCAGTGGTTGAGAGTCCGCCTGCCGATGCAGGGGACACGGGTTCGAGCCCTGGTCTGGGAGGATCCCACATGCCGTGGAGCGGCTGGGCCCGTGAGCCATGGCCACTGAGCCTGTGAGTCCAGAGCCTGTGCTCCACAATGGGAGAGGCCACAACAGTGAGAGGCCCGCGTACCGCAAAAAAACAAAAAAAATCATGGTGGAGTTGGACACTTTCATTTTATGGCTGATAAAACTGAGCCTGAAATACAAAGTAATTCACCAAAGGCAACATGATTAAATCCCATCAATAATAATATGTATAACTAGATATTATTTGTGTCAATTATTACAAATATTTACCTCACAATATCTAATATTTTTAATAAAATATATAGAGAACACATATGTAGTTCCACATATTTCAAAGTAATTCCAAAATAATTTCAGTGTAAAACAGTCTATTTATTATGCTACAGAAAGTACTTGAATGGCTAGCCTTTGTTTTAGCAGGATTTTTCCTGTAAAGTCAGAAGATTGAATGCAGGGAATAAATTATCAACCAGTTAGTGTGTATTTCTTTTTCCAAGTCTTATTCATAACTTCCCTAGCTGTCATTTCATATAACCATACTTTACCTGTAAATTAAACTCTCCTTTTTATCAAACTCAGCTGCGGGTTATTATATCAGCTTTAATGCCTCTCTAAAAATGGTACTAAATGTGGATTTATATCACAAATGGAAAATCTGAGAGTGAAGGACATTTTCCATGTGGCAGTCTCATAAAACTATCACTTTTAACAAACAACTTGAATTCAAGAGAAATTTGCAAAAATCTTTTAAACACATTCACGGTCTTAGGAGGAAGTGCTAATATGGAGTCTGTCTGCTCTGCTGCAGCTGCTTGATTTATGAAAGCATAAACAACCCTGACTCATTCTAGGGAAGTCATAATTACCATATGGAGTGTTAAATGTACAGACACTTCGTAAGGACCAATGCAGTAGCTTAAATTATAGTCATTCTGCTACACCCACTCCCAAATCTTGCTTTAATGCCTGATGAAAAAAATTTTTAAAAGGCCCCTACTCAATACCTTTCACAATCAACTCCATTGCGTCTTGAAAATAAATATATACGAAGACACTTTATGGAAGAGGTAAGCTGATTGGCAAGGTAAGGTTTAACTGGTTACTTCCTCAAAGGTTTGATAATGGCATTCTTAGGACAGCTATTCTATGCTGTGCATTACGCTACACAGTGGGTCTGTTGATATGAATATTATATGGCCAGGCCATATATATTTAAGGTTGCATAGTGTAGTGGGAGAGGCAAACAACTAAACATTTGAAATAACTGTGATGCAATCATTTGAAAAATCCTCCAATGAAATTGTGATAAGTGCTGTGTTCCTAATAAAATCAGTAGTAAAAACACTACCATGCATATAATGAGGGGGAAAAAAGCTAGCAAGCAGGCTTTTTCTTATCTATATTCCAAAGAAGTATTTATTTGCATTATATCTTTCCATCAGTTGTCCAACTGGCCACTTGGTATCTTAAAAGGGAATTAACCTTTAGTCAGTATTTCCTCTCATCCAGACTCAAATTGTGTTTACTGGAGCAAATATCTCAACAAATCTCAGAGAATCTTGGCTGTTCTAGTAAGGTGTCCCGGAACCAAAGGGAACCCATCAATAGTTTTTCAACAATACCGGAAAAGACTTGCCTACTGCTTAATGTGTGCTAGGAACTCTTCTAAAAGCTCTAAGCATTTCACCCTTAACAGCTCTATGTGAGGCACTATTATTATTCCTATTTTGCAGTTGGATAAGCTGAGGTACAGAGAGCACTTCAGTAATTTGCCTAAAATCACACATAATGGAGTCAGCACTCTAGGCTCTCTGGTCTGCACTACTGTAATTCTCAAACAGTAAAATGATATCAGAAAGAAACTTTGAGAAGATATTATGGCAACAATGTGTAATATGGATTAACTGAGCACAAAACTGGAGAGCGGGCTACTAAGTTATTAACTACAGCCGTATTCCAGGAAAGCAATACACGTAAGAAATTACATAAAAGTGATTTTAAAGAATTCAGTGACTAATTGGATATGGAAAACAGAGGGGAAAGAGTTGGAGTATGACTAAGGATTATCAGCTTTAGAAACCGGAAAGATGTCTTAATAGCGACAGAGGTGAAAGTAAGAGCGGAAAAAAGACAAAAAATCAAATGTCTGGTCACCAGAGAGAAGCTGTGTAGCAAGCTCGTGTTCTGTACCCAAAGCACAATTAGCCATGTGCTAAGTCAACCATCTTCTTAGGTTCTATTCCTTAAGTGGTTGGGCATATGTTAGAAACAAGTTTCACAAAGCATTTTTAGAGATATCGTATTCCTTGGGAATATTTTGCAATTGCATCTGTAAATATATATTTAACCTTCAGGAACTTTGCTGACATCCGGGTATTTAACATTCTTCAAGCTAAATGTTCACTGGGGAAGGGTCAACATGGCTTGTTGTCCTGTGACATAATCCATCACATCCCTCTTTAATTCCTCTGCACGAAGTCAATTGGTTTTGACTGTTGGAAATTATCTGGTTGACCAAGGAGCAAGGCTAAGTGAATCGCAAAGGTGGAAAAACCAGCCATGAGAGAACAAAACCCCAACCTGGTAGCCAGGTGGTCTGCAAATGCCTGCTAGCAAGTTTTCTTCCAGTTGGCATATAACATCTGTTTCTACAGTGAAAGGGTGTGAAGAAAATGACACAAGTGGTAAGCACTGACATATGCAGGGAAAAGGAAGTGATTTATTTTATATTATTACTGCTGCAAAAATAAAAAGCACAACCTGAATATGTCTCTGTAAGACTTGTATAATATGTGTGTTTAAGAGAAAGATTGTATATATTTTTTAAATCATAAGACAAAAATACAGGGCTCTGAAAATCTAATTAGCACAATGAATAAAAACAGGAGGCCTATAAAAATTCTCTTCTGAAATAAGGGTAGGATTCTAGCAAGAGTTTAGAAATTTGAAAGGAAGAAGGGAAACCTAAGGAAGTATAAATTACATTTCCACTTGAATCAACTAGAAATGTTACATATGAAAAAAAAATGAATCAGTATTTACTAAGAAAAGTCAAATGAAAATATCTGAAAAGAAATGTTGGTTATAAATTATCAGTATGTTAATTTAATAATCCACTGATTAAATTAGGCAATAAAATATTTAGCTATTGGTATTACTGAAAATGATAGCATTTCTGACTGAAGTCAGTATCAATTATATCAGCCTCATAGAATGAGTTTATGGAAAATAGGAAAAGGCAGGTAACCTAGGATAAAGATTGATCGTTAGACCTAGAATGGACTCTAGGTGTCAACCAGTTCAAATCCTGTTTTTACAAATAAAAATTGCATATGCCATAGAGTCGAAGTGACTTTCCCAAGGTCATACACCTAGAATTATTATAGGAAAGTCGGTTTTCGGGAATTTTAGCAACTGAAAATGTAAAACTTTCTTCGGAACTACAGTAAGAAGTAAGAAGAGGGATGCAGTGTTGTCATAGTCCCAGAATGAAAGGGAATTGGGTAAAGAATTAGTCATGGGGGCAGGGCAAGGCAATAATTAATTTACAATAAAAGGATGGAGAGTTTATTGGGTCACAGAACATAAGAAAGGACCAGAGAACAAAATGACAATAAATCATCAAAAAGCAAATGTGATAATGTTAGTTACTAACTTACTAGAACTCCTGTAATAAACAAACTTTTCTGAAATCTGAGGACCCACTGAACTCATCGGTACAACTTAATTGGGTAGTTACAAAGAGGTAGCCAAGTAGGGAATTGCAGTTTTACTTTTCTTTCTGAATAAAAGAGACAACAATAAAAGATACTGAGTTGTATTTGAAATAAAACATCATTGATATATTGTTTTTAAACAACTGGGGAAAATATTTATCTGGCAGAGGTAAGAGAGAGGCAAGGAGAAGGGGGAAAATTCTCTCTTTCTTTGAAGGTGCCACTCCAAAATTAGAAAACATTGAAATGAAGAGAAATAAGTGGTGTGTGCAAAAAAATTATTAAAATTATTTCTTCTCTTATAATTTCTCAGTTATTTATGTGGTAAAACGCGGAACAAAAAATCTTGCTGTTAAATTTGATAAGATGGAACATTTTGAATAGCCGCTCTGACCTCAGCCTCTTCCAGGCTCCACTGCACCACTTGGCCATTGGTACTACAGGGGCCCTGCACCCACTTGCGAGATCAGCTCTTCATGTATCGGACCCTCTGTCCCTGACAGGACCACAGCTCTGTTATCATGGTGTATGGCTTACAGTCAGTATCAAACAACGTTAAATTATTAAATTTAAAAGTACCTTTTTTGTCATGGGAATAATACTATGATATAACACACATGTGATAATAATAGTCACACATTTGTGACAAATACGGTAAGATGATACTGTCATACAAGAAGATGAAAAAGGGAGAGGTTTCTCAAGTACTATCTTCAGAACAACGTTGCCAGACCACATGCAAGTACTTTCAAGGTAGGGAAAATAAATGAAAAGCAGATTTTTTCTCCCTAACAAAATTGCCAGTGGGTAAGGCAAAGGTTCAGGAAAACAGGAGGTTTCTAATATATTAACCACTCCTTCAATGTCTGGCAGCAATTAGGAAAATAAACAGGATCTTGAGTCGAATTAGCAGCAATTAAACTTTCCTGCAAATGCATTTATACTGATAACTAGTGGGGCAACATCTGGAAAATTATTCACAAAAATAATGCCTGATATTTCTGATATTCTCAAAGAAAACAAACAAAAAACTTAAAAATAAAAATGGGTAGGAGGTATGAGCTTTGTACCAAAAGAGAACTAATTCTGACTTTTGCCACAATTTTAAACAAAAAGCCAGATCAAACTTGTTTAAATGTCTAAAAGGTACAATTACCTTTTTAGTCTATTTTTGCAGGCAGAGAGCTATTTCTAAATATAGGCTAAGACGTAGAAATTCAAAAAAATTATGTTTAAGCTAGATACTAAAATCTTACACAACTAAAAGTGATATAAGGATATTGTACCATAATATAACACATATTTGGAAAATTTGACAGAAACAGAATTTTTGAAATTGTATAAAATCCTCAACATTTTCAGCAATTTTAAAATTTTTTTAAATTTATAGATCCACTATAATAAATAACTTCTCTTTTGTTTACCTCAACTGCATGTTAGGAATCCAAGTTATGAATATGTTGTATTAAAAAGCTTATTGTAAATCATTTTTTTTGAAGTTTGGAAAACATTTCTTTATAGAAATCACAGTAACAGTTGTTTGGTTTCCAGAGTCCTTGATGATCTCTTTAACTTATGTGAAATACAGTATCAGTTGCATTATTTCAACTGTATTTAACCAATATATACATTTTTCCTTACTTGAAAAATGCATTCCAAATTCTAATTGAGGGCTAGGAAAACCTTTCCTTCTCACAAAAACACTCCCACTCACCTCCCCCCAAAAGAAATTCCTTTAAGTAAAGGTATTCACTTTACCTTTATCACTTTATCACTAAATTCATTCTCAAAAATAGAAGTTACTCTTCTACTGAAGTGAAAATGGGAAGGTGATAAGAGAAGATGGAGGAAACTTCTTGGCTCAGACTTTCCAATGCAATTGACTATTCAACATGTACAGTATTTATCTCCTACTAGGTAAACAACCCCAGGGCAGGCATTATGTCACTCAGGGAAAACAATGATTAATTAACTATGGAACATGCCTTCCAGGAGTCTAGTCTAGTCTGGGAATAGAGAAGACATGGGCGCGAATTCTATGATTTAATGTTATGCCATAATGATTGTCTGGACAGTGAAACACCTTAAATGCTGTGACAAAGAAACTGCAGTTTTCTCTGGATATCGGGAGCCATCAGAAGTCTCATGTGTGTCTGTTTGGGGGCAGTGAAGTAACAAGAGGTAGGCTTCAAGAAAAGTACTTTAAAAGGCCAAGCACAGAGTCTGCCTGCCGATGCAGGGGACACAGGTTCGTGCCCCGGTCCGGGAAGATCCCACATGCTGTGGAGCGGCTGGGCCCGTGAGCCATGGCCGCTGAGCCTGCGCGTCCGGAGCCTGTGCTCCACAACGGGAGAGGCCACAACAGTGAGAGGCCCGGGTACCGTAAAACAACAACAACAACAAAAAAAAGGCCAAGCACAATGAATTGCAAAGGATGGGGGTGATCACTGGGAAATCGATGTGGGGAAACCAGTCCTAAACTATTGAAATAATATAGGCCAAATAAGACTGAACAGCTTTGGATTTTGAAGATGAGGAAAAATATTTAAGAAACTTTTAAAATACTCAACTGGGCAAAGATTAAACTAATTCATGGGGGAGAGCCAAACAGAAAAATAAGTTAAATAAGACTCTCAAGTTGAGCACAGATAAATAGAAGAATGGAGGAACAGAGAGTTGGTCTGGCTGGGAAAGCGAGGTATTTAATTATGCACATATGTTATTTGCAATGCTAGTAAAATAGTGTTGATGATAATTACAGAAGTTTTAGTTATATCTTTGATGCTGAATGAGATTATGGGAGAGAAGATTTGGGAAAACGCATAAATTTTAAGAAGTTACAGAAATGAGAGGTGAAAATGGATGCACGATAGCAAAGAAGAACTTGAAGAATGTTCCTTCTGGGAAGCCAAGGGAAAAGAGCATGGCAGAGGGGCTTGGCAAAAAAAATAAAAAGCTGCACGATGGTGGGGGAAGATGAGACATGAAAAGGAACCAGTAGAATCTTCAAATAGGACCCATTCATATGTCATGAATTACTCCCAAACTTGTCTGCATCTAGTTTGTTTTTTTTTAAACAAGGTTTATTTCTACTATTCATATCACAAGACAATATCAGTTTTATCTTATTGATGAA
This sequence comes from Neophocaena asiaeorientalis asiaeorientalis, assembly GCF_003031525.2. Classification (NCBI taxonomy): domain Eukaryota; kingdom Metazoa; phylum Chordata; class Mammalia; order Artiodactyla; family Phocoenidae; genus Neophocaena; species Neophocaena asiaeorientalis. The sequence goes on along the minus strand of NW_020174917.1, from coordinate 2,339,355 downwards.
ATAATAATTCACCAGTTTCAATAAGTCAGCTTTTATTTTGTTAGAATCTAACTGTGCCACACAAGTTTCTCCAGCACACTATCCAGTATCTGGGATAGTGTCTGGCCTGTAGAAATCACTGAGTAATGGTGTGTTGGATAAAAATATATTGGTATAGAGGATATGCAGGTATGACTGGGAATGAAAGGGGTTTGAGGAATCTTGAGAAAGTAGAATAAGGAGTCCGTTTAAACAGTCTGGACTTTATACAGGTGTAATATTTATTATTTATAACAACAAAGATTGAGAAATGAGTAAGGTGGGATAAAGTAAGGTGGAGCTTTGGAAAGAAATGTCCCAAGTTTGCTCAACCTTAACTCAAATTTCACTAGATTCCTTTGCACTTCTTTAAATCTTTCACTGTTAGGTATGTTCACCTTGTCTTTATTTCACAAATCTTTCTGAGGTCTGGAATTCCATTTCATCAATGTATAAGTTTAAAAAGTCAATAATTCCTTTAAATATTACTGTGTTTTCAAATATAACTTGGAACTTTAAAAGCCTTTAGCTAATGAAAAGCCACATACAGTAATTTTGAAATCCTACCAAAAAAACTCTATGCCAATATATGCAAAATATTCCTACAGGTTACCAAAGCCACATTTAATAAAAATGTAAATCCAGTAAAAATTTCTAATAATTCTGCTTAATTAAAATTTTACCCATGTATAATGAATTATTAGGAAATATTCCCTTATTTCTTCTTACAAACACCTACATGGCGTGGCTCTCTCCTCACCTCTGCCCTACTATTACCTTACTAATAAGTTATTTGTGTTTCTGACAAGGTAAATTAAAGCCAAGTTTTTGTGTTATTCTGCCCTCCTTCTCACCCTTAACCTGAACTTGGCATTATGACAGTTGGGAAAGAGGGGATGACGTCAGCTCTTCTTTGAGCTTTTGAGTCCCTTCCTTTCAATTTCCTCTGGTTTTTCACCCATCTTTGGTTACTTTCTTTGGCTCCTGATGGAAGGTAACCAGCATGATCGGATGAATGAGTTATATAAGGGGTTTAACTCTGAATCATTAAAACCCACGCTCACACTTCTTACAGTGAATTTCAGAGCAACATGGGGACTTCCAGTGTTCAGCACCAGAGATTTTGGTACGAGGAGCAAAGACATCACAGATTTGGAATCTTCACGGTGCCTTTTGTCTGTGTGTCTTTTCTTTTGAGTTAACCTCCTTTTCATCTGCCTATTTGGAAAATCCCCTAGGACATATATTTGAAGTGGAAATTTGTGTTATCCAACCTTCAGGGTTACCTATATTTCCCAAGACTGTTGCCTAAGTCCTCTGTGGATCAACATGGATCAGTTATTTCTCCCTAAAATCTTCTATTTCCTAAAATTTGAATATTTTAGGTCCTAACTGCTATAACTTTAATGGCACATATTTTTCTATGCAAGCCATATTCTTGTATTAGAAAACTTGACTGCTCTTACTTTGAGATTCTCTTAAGCTCTTTAAATGGATAGTATTTGTAAATTTCAATATGATTTTTTTCCTTGGTCTTGGTTCTCCTTTACTTAAAGCAAAAAGACATCTGGCCACTAATCTGTGTTGTTGTTTTTTCCCCACATGGATTGTCATTTGACTGCAATATCAAATTCTGTGTATAAAGATGATTCTGTGCCTCACTGAGTTTTTTTCCACTTTTCAAAATCTCAGCAATAGTGTTTGGTTTGCTTACAAAGTTATGAAGTTTATTTCCTAACTGTAGTTTTCCCTCTTATTCTTATTAAACTGAACTCCCAGATTGAGATGGTTCTGTGGAAGATGAGCCCTTGTTTGTGGTAATTTGGTTAAGTTTTTCCTTCACCTGATATTATTAGGATGGAAAATCCTCTATGTAATATTGGTTTGAGTTTCCATTCATCTTTGTTAACTAATTCCACTCACTTCCTTTGGCTTGTTCATATGTTACAACTAAAAATCTTAATTTTATTTACCTAATATCTTTCGGACATCCTTAGCCAGGACAGACAAACGCAAAAACAACAACAAAAAAATGCATCTCTGGATGTTCTGGAGACAAGCCAAGTGAATTACTATGATTATAATTTTAATTTGTCTCCATTTGTCTTATTTCTCAACCTTTCCTCACTCAATTCCCAAAACTCACAAAGAAACAAACAAGAGCTTATTTGATTGCACATTTGGGTTTGGGTCTCAGAGTAGTGCCACGATGAACCCTATCCTGACAAAGTTGCCTCCCTGCTTCTGTAACTTGGGCATGACACTGGTGAAGAAGAGGGAGAGATTAAAATAAAACAAACACAAAACCGCAGTAAGGAATAGAATCTGGGCAGCCAGTCTTGTATCATTAAGGTCTGATACCACCAATCTGAAACCCAAAAACTTACACATTGCAACTATGCATATTTTATTATGAATTCGTCTTGATCCTAAGAATAAATCTCTTCTTATCACCAAAACTGGGTTCTCATTAATTCAATGCCCTGGGTTTAATCTATTTTCAGTACAAAGGTCTCATTTCTCATAGGTGATATACTGGTTTGAGACCCGCAAGCAAGTCTCTTTCACAAACCTGTTAAGGCAGACCAAGGATAGAGATGGTCAATGTGCTAAACCCTTAAGTTCTCTATATCTCCTAATGATTCATGTTTGAAAAGCACAGAGTAGACAGTCCAGACAAATTACTACAGGCATACCTCAGACATATTGCTGGTTCAGTTTCAGACAACTGCAGTAAAGTGAATATCACAACAAAGTGAGTCACATGGTTTCACAACAAAGTGAGTCACATTGTTTCCTGTTGCATTTAAAAGTTATGTTTACACTATGCTCTAGTCTAGTAAGTGTGCAATAGAATTACGTCTAAAATAACCAATGTATATGCCTTAATTTTAAAATATGTTCGTGCTAAAAAAAAATGCTACCCTTCATCTGAGCCTTTAGCAAGGCATAATCTTTTTGCTGGTGGAGGATCTTGCCTCAGTGTTGATGGCAGCTGACTGATCAGGGTGGATGTGGCAGTTTCTTTAAAAGAAGACAACAGTGGAGTTTTCTGCATCGATTGACTCTGCCTTTTTTGAAAGATTTCTCTGTAGCATACAATACTATTTGATAGAATTTTAACCACAGTAGAACTTCTTTCAAAATTGGCGTCAATCCTCTCAAACCCTTCTGCTGCTTTATCGACTAAATTTATGTAATATTCTAAATCCTTTGTTGTCATTTCAACAATTCTCACAGCATCTTCACCAGGAGTACATTCCATCTCGAGAACCCACTTTCTTTGTTCATCCCTAAGAAGCAACTCCTCATCCGTGAAAGTTTTATCGTAAGGTTGTAGGAATTCGGTCACATCTTCGGGCTCCACTTCTAATTCTAGTTTTCTTGCTTTTTTTTTTTTTTTTTTTTACCACATCTGCAGTTACTTCCTCCACTGAAGTCTTGAACCCCTCAAAGTCATCCATGAGGGGTGGAGTCAATTTCTGCCAAGCTCCTGTTAATGTTGATATTTTGACCACTTCCCATGAACCATGAACGTTCTGAACGGCACCTAGGATACTGAATCAAGTCCAGAAGGTTTTCTATTTGCTTTGCCCAGACCCATCAGAGGAATCACTATCTATTGCTGCTATACCCTTACAAAGTGTATTTCTTAAATAAGACTTGAAAGTCGAAATCCCTCCTTAATCTATGGGCTGCAGGATGGATTTTGTGTTGGCAGGCGTGAAAACAACTTTAATCTCATTGTACATCTCCATCAGAGGTCTTGGATGACCAGGTGCACTGTCGATGAGCAGTAATACTTTGATTGGAATCTTTTTTTCTGAGCAGTAAGTCTCAACAGTGGGCTTAAATATTCAGTAAGCCACATTGTAAACAAATGTGCTATCATCCAGGCTTTGTTGTTTTATTCATAGAACACAGACAGAGTAGATTTAGCATAATTCTTAAAGACCTGAGGATTTTCTGAATGGTAAATGAGCATCGGCTTCAACTTCAAGTCACCAGTTGCATTAGCCCCTAACAAGAGAGTTGGCCTGTGCTTTGAAGCTTTGAAGCCAGGCATTGACTTTTCCTCTCTAGGTATGAATGTCCTAGATGGCATTTTCTTCCAGAAGAAAGCTGTTTCATCTACATTGAAAATCTGTTGTTTAGTGTAGCCACCTTCATTATCTTAGATCTGGGTAACTCACTGCAGCTTCTACTTCAGCGCTTGCTGCTTCACCTTGTACTTTTATGTTACGGGAGCGACTTCTTTTCTTAAACCAAGAACTAATTTTTTTTCTGAAGCTTCCTCATCTCTCCCAGTCTTCAGAGAATCAAAGAGAGTAAGAGCTTTGCTCTAGGTTAAGCTTTGGCTTATGGGAATGTTGTGGCTGGCTTGAACTTCTATCCAGACCACTAAAACTTTCTCCGTATCAACAAGAATCCTGTTTCACTTTCTCATCATTTGTGTGTTCCCTGGAGTAGCATCTTGAATTTCTTTCAACAACTTTTCCTTTGCATTCACAACTTGGCTAACTGGCACAAGAAGATTAGCTTTCAACTTGCCTTCCTCACTAAGCGTAATCATTTCTAACTTGATTTAAAGTGAGAGACGTGCAACTCTTCCTTTCATTTGAACACTTAGAGGCCATTGTAGGGTTATTAGTTGGCCCTAATTTCAATGCTGTTGTGTCTCAGGGAATAGGGAGGCCTGAGGAGAGGGAGAGAGACAAGGGAATGGCCAGCCAGTGGAGCAGTCAAAACACAGACATGTATCAATTAAGTTTGCCGTCTTACATGGGCATGCTCCATGGCGCCCCCAAACAATTAAAACAGTAACGTCAAAAATCACTGATCACAGATCACCATAGCAAATATAATAATAATGAAAAAAGTTGAAATATTGCAAGAATTACCAAGATGTAACACTAAGACATGCCTGTATTCTTTCTGCTACATTGTAAAAGAGATGCAGTGGCCATTTTTTTTATCATCTTGGGCTGTGTTTTGCTGGGTATAAGGAATTCTCCACCTCTTTAGACAAAGAACATCTCCCATGATTGAGGTTGGATACTTTTGTAAACTCCTATGCAGCTAAAGCATGGATGCATGAAATCAGCAATCAGATGCTCTCAGTACAGACTTCAAAATAGAAACAAGGCAAGGAAACCAAGGGTTTGCAGAACTCCCTCTGGTGAAAGCAGTGGCGGCAGTAGCAGACGTGTCCAGAGTCATGACATAACTGTCAAGTGGTTCTGGAAGCAATGTCCAGAGTCCCTCCAGTGACAGTGGATTCATAGGGATTTTTGTCCACTTGTGGTGGGAATGGTGTCTTCACAGGGCCAATTTTGTCCACTTGTGGTGGAGACCGAATTTTGGGTGCGTGTACGATACAGAACAAACAGGAAAGCTGAGAGATGGCCCAAGAATAAACCAGTCACATACGTCATGCAACTTTCCACCTCAGTCCAGATGCAGTGCTTTTTCTTTGCCAGAAAGGTCCCCAGACATCTTTAGTCTTAGCGTCTTCTACAAGCTGTAGAGCTCACTGGAGTGTGGCATGAACAGCCATCGACTCCCGTCGGTCCTTGCTATATGGCGCTTGGTAACAAAGAGTAAAGTTAATTAGTTTGTCATGTTTTTATTTCAGTTTTCATGCTTATTTTCTTTTAAAATATGTGTTAGAAACTAGTAAAAAAAAAGTATGATAAATTCAGAAATAAAAGGGTAGCAAAAATAAAAATTAATATCTGACTTTACATATACAATGAATCTGAGTAGGACAGAGAATACCAAACTACTTCAAGAAATTTCATAGTTTATAGTCTAATCACTGAGATTAAGCAACTCAAATGTGTACTGATTATTTTGTGTCATTTACAGAACTATTTCAATTAACTGTTGTTGATCTGAAACAAACAGACTGCAAGATATTTCTCCAGCACACATGGGTTTATTTGGGATCATCAGAGAACTGCAGTTCTGGGTCTGCCACCATGGCGAGTCATATGCAAGTCCCTGCACTGCAAGGGAAGAACTCTTTTACAGAGGGGAAAAGGAGGTTGGGATGGCTATAGTTAAAAAAAGAATCCATGACTTTTCATTAGCTGGGTCCTTGTCAGGAAAGAAGAGGAGTCTTTCTTCTTCCTGTTGGGATCTGCTGTTGGTTGAAGGGTAAGAGACTCACCCTCCTGGTCTCCCAACTCTATTTAACTGAAGTTTCTGTTTATTAATTTTTTACACTGTCATGCATCTAGCTTACTTAAAATAGAATTTTGAAAGATGTAGCCATTGAATTAAGTTCCCTTTTTGTTGTGTTTTGTTGCTATGCACTAGTGTATACAGCTGCCACGTTTCAGGAAATGCGTTAATGCACCATCCAGTGGGAATTAAGACCGTTCTCTGTGATAATATTTTTTGTAGCTTCCAAAATAACATCATTGTCTCTAATTTCTCTGAGCTTTGTGAAAAAGTGATCTGTGATATTGTGATTTATAATAAAAAAAATGTATATTTAGTCTCCATTCCCTTTCTGTCACAGAGCTCCTAAAACCCTTAGAATTTCCAATTTTCCTTAGGTGATGAGAGCCTCACCTAAGGATGGGGACTGGTTGCCAGGAGAGTTGACCACATGATTAGAACTTTCATTCCTACCCCTCTTTTCTCCCAGAAAAGACCAATGATTTATCAATTATACCTATAATGAAGCCTTCATAAAACCTCAAAAGTTTCCATTGGATTCCGGGTTGGTGAACACTTGGAGGTGCTAGGAGAGCATCATTCCTGGAGAGGGCTCTACACCCTTTCCCCATGCCTTGCCCTACACATCTCTTCCATCTGGCTGTTCCTGAATCTTATCTTTTTATAATAAACTGGTGATCTAGTAAGTAAAACGTTCCTCTGAGTTTTGTGGGCCATTCTAACGTAATCCAAGGAGGGAATCAATGGAACCTCCAATATAAAGCCACACAGGTCAGCAGCATGAGCTTGCAACTGGCATTTGAAATTGGGGGCAGGGATCAGTCTTATAGGACTGAACACTTAACCTATGGAAACTGATGCTATCTCTGGGTAGATACTGTCAGAATTGAATCTAATTGTAGTACACCCAGCTGGTGTCCCAGAATTGCTTGTTGGTGTGGGCAAATTCCCACTCCCCATGTTGGAATTGGGTGCAGAACCTTTTAAATCTCTTATCTGAAATATGTGTCTTTCCTGCTCCCGAAAACTAGAGGCTGATATATTTCCCTATTTGGAATGTTTGTTTATTGGCCTTAACAGATCCTATCTCCAGGAACACAAAACAAAAGAAAATCAGATTGGTGGTAGCAAAAACTATACTGAATACATGTGTGATTACAATTGCCCTCATATTTCTGCAAACCTGGTATTTTTCCCTTCATTCTTTATTTTTGCTGATTTCAATTTTTAAGAATGCCTTAGCCTTGTTTTTTTAATTAAAAAAGCTTTATTGAAACACAGTCACACCTATTCGTTTATGTATCATCTATGGATGCTTTCACACTTCAACAGCAAAGCTGAGTAACTGTGAAAGAAACCATATGGCTTGAGAAGCCTAACATATTTACCTCTCTGGCCCTTTACAGAAAAATTTGCCAACCCCTGCTGTAGACCGTAACTTCTTCGGCTGGTTGTGCTGAACCAACCAGCTCTTGCTAGTGACCACCATAGGGCATGGTTCTTGAGTTGTTTTCACTTTCACCACCAAGATCACTTTCCTCTTAACAGCTCCCATTAATTTATGTTCATTTTTTAAAGGGCAGTCCCAGAACTGTGCTTCTACAAGGGCTGAACAAGACCTGTCTCGTTGCTTTTTCTTTTTCTTTCTTTCTTTTTTTTTTTTTGACTTGTTTTTGATATCCTCCACAGTGCCTGATGTAGTTATCTTACACATAGGTGTTTAATCATCAGCAAATGTCAATCAAGACTTGGTGCAAAGTATCAATCCATTGCCAAAATTATATTCAACCACCCTTTCAATTTAACAAATTTTCATTTATAAGAGGCCAAAACAAGGAATGTAATCAACGTCTGATAAATTACATATCCAGACTTTTGACCTTAGCAAGTCTGGAACATAGCATGGGACAAATCATTAATATTTGCCATTTTTTGCTCAAAATGAATGTTAACTAGAATCATCTTGCATAAATTCTGATTTTATATAATGTACTGCTCGTTCTAGTAGTATTCACCTTTATCTTGATATTCTGGCTTTGTTTTACTTATTTACAAATTTCAATGCTATAGCATTGTCTATTGGGTTAATCAATATACGAACGGGAAATGACAGTTGACTTTGAAAAACATGGGTTTGAACTGAGCTGGTCCACTTACAGGCCGATTTTTTTCAATAAATACATAATATAGTACTACATGATCTGTGGTTGGTTGAATCTGCAGATGCAGAACTGTGGATACAGGGAGCCAAGTGTAAAGTCACACTCAGATTCCTAACTGTGTGGGTCAACTGTATTTTGGCATTACAAAGAGTATGTCTTATTAAATATATAAAGAATTTTACATATCTCGATATCTATATTATACTTAGCATAGTAGAAGGCAATTGATAAACATTACAGAATAAAAAATACAGTTCTATTAAATAACTTATTAGGTAAAAAATGGAAATTAGAAGACAGCATTATTATTTATTTATTAAAAAACCACTATTTCAAGGCAGTTTCCTAATATCACCAAATCATCTCTATGAGTTAGACATTAACAACTTAATGTTAGAGACATTAAGAGTATTGAAGACTAAGGCCTCACAACAGTAAGACACTGATGAAGTATTCAAATAATCTTATGTTTTTTAACCCAACGATGACTTAGTGGCTAACTTGCAAAATTTAATGAATATTACAAATGGACAATACATTTCTAAGTTACTTATTTCCATCCCATAAGCACTTCCACCAGTTCGAATTATGTTAATTATGCTAAGTAGATTAGACTACCTCATATCTTAATCATTTAGAGAAGTGAAAGGAAATTATCTATGCCCACAGGGACTGGAAGGAAAAAAAAATGGTGTGAGTTCCAGTGAAGAATATTTTATATCTGCGATTTTGCAAGAATAAAACTTCATCAAGGAAAACACTTCCCTAGGCATACTGTTCTCCAAGCTCATTTATAAGCCAGTCAGAGAAGGACAAGTACTGCGTGATTCCACATCTATGAGGAATCTGTTATAGTCAAACTTAGAAAACAGAGGGTTTAACAGTGGTTGCCAGGGCTGGGGTGTTGGAGAAATGGGAAGTATCTCATATCAAGTTTCAGTTATGCTCAATGAATATGCTTGATGAATGTTGCATCTTCCATAGAACATATTGCCTAGAGTTAACAATACAGTTTCGTGCAATTCAAAATTCATTAAGAGGTAGATCTCCTGTTAAGTGTTCTTAACAAAGGAAAAAAGAGAGAGAGAGAGAAGGAGAGAGAAGGACCCAAGGAAACTGGGAGGTGTTGGATACATCGAACACCTTGATTGTGGTGTTTGCATGTGCCCAAACTCATCAAGTTGTACACATTAAATACGTGCAATTCTTTGTGTATCAATTATACCTCAGTAAAGTTTTTTTTAAAGAACGGAAGACACTTCCCACTTAACGGGATTTGTGCTGTTTTTAAGTTCATATGATTTGTCTGTTTCATACCATCTTCCCATTTGTTAAGAACGAAAGGACAGATTTCCTGTACTAGTCTGTCACATTGCACGAGCAGCCGTGAGCCTTGACAGTGTGGTTATGGAGTCAAGGAGGGAATAAGCAACGCAGCAACGCAGAGGTCCAGCCGGTAGAGAAGCAGAGGATATTTTAGGTTATTTGTTGCGTGTACGAATGACGAATCTCCTCTTTTATCAATAACTCAGCTAGGTACACATACCACTAACATAACGAGCAGCTACTATACGTCAGTTACCATGCTAATAATTCTCATCTAATAATTCATATCAATTAGGTCTAGCAATTGACCAATGAGGAGCTGGCATGGCAAACTAAGACAAAGAAATATATAATAATGAAAGCAATCATTGTAACCTCAAATCAAAGGAGCTTAATATATCTTGGCAGTTGCCTGTCATTACTGGTTTTCACTAATGGTCCATGCCTGTGCTAAGCACTTCTCCTGCATCCTTAGATTATTTCCCATGATGCTCTGCCCCATGATGCTTCCTTGTCTTGAGTTCCACCCTAGTAGTCCTATCCTCAATTCCTCATCATTTAAATGTCCACCTTCTTCAGGAAACTCCATGAATTATGGCTTTAGAATAAGGATGAACAACACTTTTTCATCCAGAAAAATAAAATTGTCTCAGAAACCTACAGCAGTACAAATTCCAAAGTTTGAGTATCAGAGTCTAAAATGATAACACATGGGGTATGTGTGGGTAGAGCTGCCAAGTCCCTCCCCTTGGCGTCCCTGCACCATTGTGTGGTAAAGCTACCTCACATCTCCTACAGCCTGAAGTTCTCACAGTTTCCTCTTGGATACACACCTACACACACGCACGCACACACGCACGCTCATACACATGCATATATGTCTCTAAGGAATATTTTTCAAAGATATTATAATCAAATTACAGTTAAAACAAAATTTCCCCGGAAGACACGCACACCTGAGATTTTTCTTGCCCTGAAAAGTGAGGTATTAGTGCATATAAAACAAGCCCATTAAACTGCCTGCTCTGGAGTCCTTAATTCAGCTATTCTAACCCTTCCAGAATGCAAAACAAACTGTGATTGAAAAATAACTCTTTATTTAATTCCATTACAAAATAAAACTAAGTAAAGAAGTTTAGCACATAAGCTCAACATACATGTCCATCCTTAGTTAAAACACATTAGAATTACATAATCCATTATTTTGCTCATTCACATTCACCCAATAAACTCAGAAACAAGACTTTGGTGATCTATCTCCTAATTACCTTTAAAAAAGGTTCCCCTAATTATTCTTAGAAAATTCCTTGAAGTTCTTGGAACAAGCATGTAAGACTATCTTACATTCTGATTTTTCTCTGACTGGGTTCTCTACTCCACACCCTAGAAAAATTATATTAATTCAAGTCTCGATTCCTATTGTGTAGTCTCTGCAACACCAAATTCTCTCCTTTACTCATAGAAAAAACCATCCATGTGCCTCCACTGCACCTTGCAGGGTCTGTCATGTCCCTAAAATGTTATTTCATTTACTTGGTTTCATGTTTTCCTACTGGACTGTATTTCCAGGATTTATCACAGGGTCTGGCACATACTGGGTGTTCAATATATATTTAGTGAATGAATGAGTAAATATTATTATATAACAAGTTTTTATAGCATTTCCAAATTAATTTGAGTTCAGAAACACAGAGAATGCTGAAGAGAACTGGCTCTCCAAACTTTCAGCCTGTGATTGCACATAAACTAAGCAGACTCCTGCAGGCTCAACTTCTGAGAAGAACCTGAGGCAGAAAATTAGAGAAATGTGGAATGAATATTTGAGGTGGAATGCTGTCAGTGAACAGGGAATTTTCACCACTGCTGCAGTTCCAGTTAGAGGCAGATCTACAGATGTGACTTGGGGTATCAAAAGCACCTGCTACAGTTTCATAAAACTTGTCTTCAGATGTCCTCTGCAGGTAATTAATAGCTTCTGTCTACCAGGTACTAAACCATGGCTTCTACCTTCCTTTTCACTTCCAACATTTTCTGAGATGTTATGTATGAATGCGTTTTCACAATGCTAAAATGGAAGTGTACTTAATGTTAACATTTATGTGATCCTTTTAAAAAATCAATTTTACTAAACTATATTGACTGTCTGTATTATTTCCTTTCCAACCAGTTGTTGTGCATTGTAAAAGTTCAGAACCAGAGGCTGAGAAATTGAATGTGGCCTACTAAAGCACCTGGCCTGAGCTTGGTTTATAAAACTCTGTAGGATATTCTATTGTGAATATTATTGAATGATTCAAATGCTTGCATTAGATTCTTATCAAGTAGTGTCAGCCAAACTTTTATTTCATCATTGCCCAATACTCTTCATAAAATTCCGAAAATAAAAGTGACCTATATTAATTTCTCTTCCCATTAGCCACATCCTTCCTTTGTTAAACAGAAATTTGAAACTCTGCATTCTTTATATGTTTTATTCTGAATGAGTAAATAAGCCACATTCTAGGAATCAGGAACTGTTGAAATTGGATTAAACTGTTGTCAGCTCTAATGACTTTGATTATAGAAAAATAATATGCATTGGCCTCCTGAAAGACTTTTCTATGTGATGACTGACATATAAACAGCAATGGCATAATTGGCTCACAACATCCTATGAAATCAGAAGATTTCATCTAAACTTCAAGGAATCATACCCTCTTCTGTAATTCCAGAACTATCTGCGATTACTTTCTTTGAGCAGGTGATGTTTATTAGCAAGGAAATGGAGTTAGATTGACATCACAAGCCTTCCTATACAAAATGTGGTCTCTGGAACACCTGCATGGACAGATCCTGGGAGGCTGTTAGAAATGTAGAAGCTCAGGCTGCTCCCCAGATATACTGAATCACAATCTGCAAATCTAAAAGATCCTTACATAATTCATATTCACTTGAAATTTGAAAAATACAGCTCTAAGTGACAGTTTTTCTTATTGAAAGTATATTTTATTTATGGAATTGGAGGTGGATGGTAATAATGTCCTTTGCTTTTTATACCATTTAGGCCACAGGCTTTCATTCTCTGGCTTGTACAACAGAGAAGCTAACCAGCTGGCTGGCTATTCAACAACTATTCCCAACTTCTCTTCTAATTTTACTCAGTTATCCTCCTCTTTGACAAATCAGGGTCTTCATAAATAATGAGAATATCCCCAGTCCCATGGAGTGAGCCATGACTGTTATAAAGTAATTCCATTGTTTCCTCCTTTTTACTTGAGGTTAGTGTAGGCTTGAGCATGTGACAATATTCTAAGCAGATTATATTAACCTTTTGTATTGCCTGAATCTTGCAGAAGGAATCAATAGAGAATTATAGTTCAAGGTAATTATAAACAAAGAAATCAGCAAAGACCAAGAAAATAGTATGTCAGAATTTGGGGGTGGGGGGACATATCTTTCAACTGTAAAGCACTGATACGTTTTTCTATACTATTAATGTATATTGCTATTTATTTTCTCTTTATTTAAGAATACTTCCTCCTAATGGCTCGATTATCCATAGACCAAAAAAAAAAATGTGCTGTAAGAAAATCAATGTATCATAGTCTCAAACTTAGAGGTAATATTTAAATTACGCTGGAAAAAAGCTCTCTTTTCTCAGATGAACTTTTGTATTCTGGAAACGTTCACGAGATTTGCAGTTGGTTAAATGAGTCATGTTGACCTGAAGTTTAAGGAAGTCAGAAGGCTCTATATTTGAAGAGGGGCTTCAGAGAAGTTGCAGAGCTAAGACCAGGCTACTTTACAGCAGACCTGGGGAAAAGACAGTACCAATTTGCTCAGTGGATCTCCTTACCCTAGTGACACAACCCTGGGAAATGAGAGTAGAGGTTTTTATCGCCACAATTTTCTAACTAAAATATCTGAATTTTTAAAAGCTTAGGCTTTTAATCTCTCAAAGAAATATCTTTCTCAAGATCTGATCCCTAAACTTCCAAAAAGCGCCCATGGATTTAGCAGGGAAAAAGAAAATACTATTTTTAAAGTTGGAAATTAATTTTCAGGACGGTTTCTAACCTCTGCCTCTTTACCAATAAATTACAGTTAGTAACAGTTAATTCCAGATAGAATAATGAATTCTATAAAAAGATGTATTCTTTTAATTTCTAATATGAGGGTACTTTATGGTTATCCAGTCCAATGCTATGATTTTACAAGTGAAGAAATTGAGGGGACTTCCCTGGTGGTCCAGTGGTAAAGAATCCGCCTTCCAATGCAGGGGACGCGGGTTTGATCCCTGGTCAGGGAACTAAGAGCCCACATGCCGCAGGGCAACTAAGCCCATGTACCACAACTACTGAGCCCGTGTGCCTCAACGAGAGAGCCCACGTGCCACAAACTACAGAGCCCGTGCGCTCTAGAGCCTGTGTGCCACACTACAGAGCTCCTGTGCCCTGGAGCCTGCACGCCGCAACTAGAGAGAGAAAAACCCGCAGGCCACAACGAAGAGACGCTGGCCGCAACTGAGACCCTACACAGCCAAAAAAAGAAAGAAAGAAAAAGATAATTAAAAAGAAAAAGATTATTTTTTTAAAAAAAGAAGAAATTGAAATCAGAGAGTTTAGGTGGTTTTCACAAAGTCACACCTACTTAGTGCCAGAATCATGACTGGACACCACGTTTCTTACCACTGGGTCCTAGGCTTCACTCTGTCTCTTGCTCTCATAATTATCAAACTCTCCAATGAATCATCTGGATGGTTCACAGCACATTTTTACTTGTGTATTAGTTATATGAAAATGGCATGCTTAATTTCAGACTCTGGATATACGTGAGGATATAAACCACCATGATATCCTACAGTTGTTTCCTAGCAAGAGGATAAGAAACATCTTGTTTCTGATTGTATACTTTTTTGTTTTCTAAAGATGTCTGTTACCAGAGTTTTTGATCGGTCATAGAGTGAATGTAATGACTACACATTTTTCTTCTAGCCACTATGTTGAGTCATTTACAGTTTTTTGAAAGAACTGTACTTTCCTAAACTCTAATGACATAACATTGTGAAAATCATTACTGACCAATGTTCCAGGGTCACAGTTTACTTTCAGTAATATTTAAACCTTCTATTTTGGCAATCTGGAAGTAATATAATCTCTAGGCTGAATTGTCATGTGTTCATTTTCTTTCTAGCTAGATGGCTTTTAATTGCTTCTATAACTGATGCACATATTGTACAATGTCAGAATGTCAAATTATAATAGTATGTATCCACAAGTATTTTCAATCTCTATTTATTGTAGTCCTATGTTAACTTCATTTCTTATAGCTTCTTATGTGTGCAGTTTTCTGTCATTGTTATACAGCTGAAACCTTTGTAATTATTGGCATTTATCCCCTAACAATTTCAGGAAGTTTGTCAATCTGTAGATTTATTTTTCTTTTAATAAGAAATATAGTAATTAGAAAATATCTTAGCTAATAGAAACTCTACACCCATGTTATCTCAATGTAGCCATCATCCAATCTCTAATAATCTGATAGGTGGTCATCCACAATCAGGTGAATATCAGACTGCACTCCATTCAAATTGTTAGAAAAGTACTTGTTTATGTGGAGTTAGATTTTTCTCATCATAACTTCAATGCATTGGATTTAGTTTGGCCTTTGGAGTAATATAGAATAAGTCTACCATCTTTTCAAAGTGATGGGTTGTTTTTTTTTTTTTTTTTTTTTTGCGTTACGCGGGCCTCTCAATGCTGTGGCCTCTCCCACTGCGGAGCACAGGCTCCAGACGCGCAGGCTCAGCGGCCATGGCTCACGGGCCCAGCCGCTCCGCGGCATGTGGGATCCTCCCGGACCGGGGCACGAACCCGTGTCCCCTGCGTCGGCAGGCGGACTCCCAACCACTGCGCCACCAGGGAAGCCCTGATGGGCTGTTTTTAATGTTTGTTTTTAATATTAGTGTTAGTTATTATATTGCACTTCCCTTTTCCTCTTTTCCAAGCCCTGAAATGATGATGATGATGGTATTTACTAAGTACGTACCATGGGCCAGGAAAGATTCTTAGTCTTTCACATGCGTTAGCTTATTTCATCCCCTCAGTAGACACATAAAGATGATACCAGTATTCCCACTTACCATATGAGAAAACTGATGCTCCGGGAGATTACAGTGCTTTCTAACAGTCGTATCAGCTAAGAAACTGGAAGTAAGAAGCAAACTTCGGTTTCTCTGACACCAAAGCCAAGTTCTTCCCAACGCCCCCCCCGCCCCCGCCTTTTACTGTATCTCATGTTTCTTTATCCATTTTTCTTATCACAGAGCTCTTAAATTCATCATCAGAGTCTCACTCTCAATGCTTTCATTTGTTGAAATTTTTCTTTCTCTTGCTGTATAATCCGTATATCTTTTATATTATTGTTGTTACTTTAATAAAGGATTCCATTTCAGTAAGACTTTTGGCTTTCCACACAACGTAGCTGTTACAAGGTATGAATTGCTGAGCCCAGTTTCTCAAGCTAGCTAAAAATTTTAATTATTCTTTTATATTGTACACATTTAAGTACTTCCCAGTAAGTACGCCCATCCTTCTCCAAATGCCAGTTGGTTACTGTGGAGACATAAATGTAAGCTGGAAAGCGATCAGTCCACTAATTGATACGGACAGTCAATTAGGGCTTCAAAGGAGCTGGCTCAGTGTTTTACACATAGAGAACATGGGAGAACGATTATAGTGTGTCGTGGCATAATCTCTGTTGCTTCATTGTAGACCAGAACTATATATACTACTGGATGGTTTCTACAGAAACTAAGCAAGTTTCTCACTGTTTGCTAATGGGATGGTAGCATTATGGGAAACAATATCGTGTGATTTGAACCTATTAGCTTTCCCTTTTCAAAGTTCCAGACTGAACCAATTCCGACTCTGCTCAGGTCAAAAGTCTTCCTAATCTCTGTGTTATGCTGATCAAACCTCAAACTGTCGGGTCAGATTATTTCCATTGGGCCAGTTCTATTTGTGATTAATTAAAATTTCTTCTTGACTGCACACAGTTCTTTTAAATGTATAATCCCTTTATTGTGTAGCGAATTGAGAATATGGTCCTAATTTAAAAACAAATACTCATGTGGGCCCCTCAGTATGATGTAAGCCACCAATTTCAGTAAAGAAAGAAAAATACAACATTTTACTATTTTTTCATGAGTGTATGAGTGCAATAACCGAGAGAAAATTATACATGACTTGCCTATCATTGCAGATTACAAGAACTGATTAAAGGGAAAAACTGCTTTATGTAAATAAAATGTATATGCAGAAAGCCTTGATTCCAGATTTTTATCCAGTGGCATTTTAGTTTTAGAAAAAAATAATCAAAGTTAAGAGTACATGAAAAAATTTTAAAGGTGGCAAACCTTCTCCTCATTAGACTATAGGAATTTGAATATTCAGGTTAATTTTCCTTCAGGTTATTCTATAATTTAACTGAAGAATTTAAACTGAAGTTTTGTTCTCTCTGTATATATGGTGATTACCTACATGATCTTTTATGTCGTGTTTATAATGAAGGAGAGGGCACCTTTCTGCTATTTTATTCATTTTCTACCTGCCAAGAAAACACTCATTTTGTAAAAAATTAAAGCCTTGCACACAACTGTTGTATTATCAAGAAGGTTGTGAAACATCAACCCTTTCCAAAACTAAACCTGACTTTTCTCATCATTAATGGGTCTCTCAAAAATACGTATACAAAATAAAGCAGTTAAATTAAGCAGTGCAGGTAACTAGAGTATCGCTGAGAACAGCAAAGCCGGCAAAGGACCTGGTGCTGGGCAGCCTTCGAATTCCCCTGGTGAAAGGCAGTAAGGAAAGAGATGAAAAGTTGGGGGACAGGGGAGAAAAGAGGCAGAAAAAGGTGGGCAAGAGATTCTCAGAGAGGGACTAGCAAAAAAAGATGTACAGGAAATTCTCAAGGCAGGCCAAAGGAAAGGAGAGCTCATGAAAGCTGGGGAGCTCTAATTTGAAAGAGGAGGGAGAGGGTTCTGCGGGGCTGGTGCATCAGCCAAGGACCTGCCAGTGGCCAGAGGGCAGGAGCAGAGGTCACGTGGTCATGGGCAAGGTGCCCAATCCCTGGCTGCTGCCCAGGAGCCGGCCCTGGTCCGAGTTGGGAGTGAAGGGATTAGACTATATGAAAGAAATGCACACTGCATTTGGGATAAGACATATAATAAAAAACGATCTGGTACTTTAATTAAATGTCAGGTGCCTTCTAAGTAAGCTGAGTGGTCTTAAAACCAACAAGTTTACTCCAAGCCTTGTTTACTCAAAACCTGAGTAAAGAAGAATCTACTTATAATATTCATACTGAAACATTGCTGTCAGTCCATAATGCACAGTAGATGATGTGAGAAATTGTAGTGGGGGGAGGGGGAATGTGTTCTTGGGCTATAGCATCTGTTCATAATGGAACCAAAAAAGTCTCTGCCACTTGTTAGCTGTGAGACTGTGGACTTTAGGGAAGTCCTAAAATTAGACTTCACATTCCCAATTATCAAAGGCTCCAGTGACTCCAGCAAGAGATAAGTGTCTATAATTCTCTTCAATGTTTCAGGGAGAATTCTACCCAATAAACATTTTCCTCTAGCTCATAAAAGGCATCATCATGGGCTCCCCTGGTGGCGCAGCGGTTGAGAGTCCGCCTGTCGATGCAGGGGACACAGGTTCGTGCCCCAGTCCGGGAAGATCCCACATGCCGTGGAGCGGCTGGACCCGTGAGCCATGGCCGCTGAGCCTGCGCGTCCGGAGCCTGTGCTCCGCAACGGGAGAGGCCACAACAGTGAGAGGCCCGCGTACCGCAGGAAAAAAAAAAAAAAAAAGGCATCTTCAGTTTTAAACAGTATCCGAAAACTGTATTTTTTCACTAACCTTAAGCTGCTCTGCATCCATCAGTGATATAAAAATCTATAAAGCCAACCCGTGCAAGAAATGCATTAATGAATAATATGCTTTTGCATCCAGTCTTTTATATTTTCAAACACAATCAATGCAATTCTTCCCTTTATCTCTTTCAGGCTGAGCCATGGGCCAAAATGACCTTTATTTACTCTCATCTCCCACTCTGAGATGAATTCGTCAATTAAAAAATTCGGTTACTTTTTAAAAGTTAATATCATATATGAAGCTACAGATCCAAGTAATTTCTTTTCCCTGTCTTGTTGGTGTTACTGAGTGATCAAATACTGAAACCTCTTTATTCTTTGTGGCCTCAGCCTGAGCAGCACAAGAAGACCATCCTCACATAAGCTGTGCCCTGATTCTCCCTGCATAGAGGACCTCTCTCAAAAATACCCACTCTGTTCTCCCAAGCTTCCTCCATTTTAAATAGCTTTCATCCATATGCTCAACCTTTTCATCATGTTCCATCCCCGCTTTGCCTTAATCAAAACCTCACTCTCCTTAAAAAATATTAAAACCTTGTTCTACATATATCCCTCTCAAGTATATCCCTCTCAAGTCAACACTGCTCATTTTCATACCCGTATGCGCCACATGACAGAGGGTCGAAACTATTGGATTACATGTGCTTGGCTTAGCTTTCAGTTGTGTTGAGACTGTCAAGATTCTGTCCTAAAGAGCATTTGAAAGCTTTGATCCCAACTTACTGGAATCAAACTGCTTCACATTTATTTCCACCTATTGATTTTCTATCCTCATAAAAGTGCCCTTGGACTAAGGAGTTTCAAGTCATTCCATAACATGCTACTCATGATGAAGAGACTAAATTTATCTCATCTTTTATCGAATTGTAGAACTCAAAGTGATACAGTTTACAAGGCTATTATATAAAGCAGATTATTCAGCAGTGGTAATATTAACGTCCAAGTCGAGTAATTTTGTAATGGAACTCCACAATTTTAGTGACAATCAACAATGTCTCCAGACATTGCCAAATGTCCCCTGAATGGAAAACTCCCCTGGTTAAGAACTACTGGCAAAAAGAAATGATTTTAAAAAATTAATTCCTTCTATCATGGGATTTATAAACACATCAATTCAGAGTGCAGCTGCAGAAAGGAAGGGCAACAAAATGTTAAGTAAGAAAACTTAAATACATAAGCCTGAAAATTTGGTCACAAAAGAGTTCCTAGAACAATAGGTGCATTAAAAAAATTTTAGAAGGCTCTATTCAGGTTAATGTGTCTGAAACTAAGGAATAAATTCATTTCATAATTATATATTCATTTAATTTATTCTTGGAATTACAAATGGATCTGATTTGGTTATTATCATTTTTCAGATACTCTGAAATAAGAAAAAAGCAGAGAACCATTTAAATGGCTTCAATGTAATGGATTCAGAGATGAATAAATGTATTCAATTGCAAAAGTAGATTTAAAATGTCCTGAGTCTATAATTACATCATTATCTTTTCTTAATATGCCATTTGTCATTAAAAAAAAACCACAGTGATTTATAATAACCTATTTATTTCATGACAAATCATACTCACAAAATCAAGGTTTGAATCCTAATTGAATACAGAATAATGCCAGGTACAAAGTGGCCAAAGACCATAAATATCAGTTGATGAAGATGAATTGTGAGGTCAAAGTAGCTAAATTTGCACCGAAAACATAATTAGTCTTTACTTTTACTGCAATGACTTTTTCAAAGAAGTAATAGTTATCATACTTGAACTATAAGCCTTACCATGAAGTTACCAGTTAGAATTCTGGGCTATCCAAATCAACTTCTCAAATACATTCATAGTATATAAAGCATGTTAGAATTACTTTAAAAATCAAATATTCTGAAGTGCATTAATGATGCCAACTCAGTCTGCAGCTGCTACAGCTGGAGGGTTATGACTCACTCCTCTCTTCCCTTGGCTTTGGGTTTTCTATTGTGGAGGAAGATGAATCCTCTCCTGGTTATGGTAGTGTACACAGGATAACAAAATATCAAGAAAACTGTTTTTTTTTTAAGGTACCCGTATGTCATTTCTCTTTCATGACAAATATAAACATGGTGAAAAGCAAACAATTTACTTACTAAATTTGTAGTTTGATTTACATAGGTCCAAATTTGTGAATTTCATGTTCACTCCAAATTTATCATATAAATGTGATTTAGATGCCACTAAAGAAATTAGCTACTTTGGTTTTGCTACACTCATTCTAGAGAAAAGTATCTGAAAGCTGTTTTATTAAATTGACAGATTATTTCTGGGTAGTTCTGAATTTACTTTTACTGTTAATTAACCATTAACTGACAGACTGGTCTAATTTAAGTGATATTTTAAAAGACAAATAGGTCTCCATTAAGGAATGGAGCTCTTTAATTTTAGAAACTAATAGAAATGATTCAGTTGTTCAACTATTCCTGACAGGCAAGCAATCCATTATACAGTGAATTCCCAATTACACTAAAACTTTTGATTTTTCTGAAATTTTAATTTTTGACTACACAAAAATATGAGTTAATTTATTCACAGTCAAAAGTCTTCAATGCAAAGGGAAGTGATGCATGGTTGTTTAGATCTTAACTTTTGAGTTAACTCTGTATTTGCATCTTGATTCTACCACTTTCTAGCTGTGTACACTTAGGAAACATCCACAAACCCCAACATGCTCATCTGTAAGATGAGACAACATCCTGGGCCACCGAGAGAATTCAAACGGGATAATTTGTTTAAAGTGCTTAGCACAGTGACTGGCACAGAGTAAATTATCACTAAGTAATTTTATTATTATTGCTAATAAATTAGTTTTGTAAAAATTAATTCAACTTACTATTTGGGCATTCTGTGAAAACACAAACTTACATTACTTAATTTTCTTGTGTTACTACATTAGACATAACTTCAAAAACAACTGAATTTATGAAGCTGGCTTCATTTTTTTATTTATTGTTTATTAAAGTATAGTTAATCTATAATATTATATTAGTTTTAGGTGTACAGCACAGTGATTCAGTATTTTTACAGATTATACTCCATTAAAAGTTATTACATGATAATGGCTATAATTCCCTAGGCTATTTAATATGTCCTTGTCGCTTATCTGTTTTATACATTGTAATTTGTATCTCTTAATCCTAGCTTTATAGCTTTAAATCCCAGTTTAAACATTAGACATTAATATTATGCTAATTGATATTAGTTTGTAGTAGTCTTTACATAATATTTATGTTCTATTTTATTTTGCTTTACATAGACTTTTTTTTCATTCAGAAAGGCTAATGAGTTTTACCAAATCCTGTTTCAGTTGCAAGTGATATGATTGTATTGATTCATTTTGACTTGTTCCTGAAATAAATTATTCTGAGAGGTTGCTAATATTGAATAATCACTGAAAAACTAAGTTTAAAATCTTGCTCACTTTTTCACAAAATCCTAGATAACATAATTTTTATTTTGATTTTTTTCATTGATCCTTGGATTTTCTTCTAAAGTGTAGTTATTTTAAGATGCTAAAGTTTTGGCATGTGTGCGTTTAATTTTTTGACTTAATTTCAAGTGATATTGGCTTATGCTGAAGCAATATAGCCTGCGTCTAGTAGAATTCATTGAAGTTTTTGAGGGGAGATCAATATATGACCAATTTAGTATATTTTTAAAGAAATGAGAGACAGATGTTTCACCTCTGCTTTAGGTCTTTACACAGCAATACTCATTTACTCATTTTTCATTATTATATATGTATATAATAGTCCCTGTTGATTTTATTATTTGATATTTTCATAGTCTTGTTTCATTTTCTATGTAATTCATTAGTACAGAAGAATATATAATAAATCTCTCATTACAACTGTATTTTGAAAGAACTTGTATTTCAAGGCTTTTTCCTTTATGAATGCATTACCATGAAACTTAATGGAAAATTTTATTTATTATTATACATGCTGTGTGAATTGTACCTTATTTTCCTTTTTAGTTTCTCTTCAGCTTCTATTAATATTGCATTCTTTTTGTATTTTATTTGGAATTTCATGATGATACACTGATTTATCCATATTTTTACCCCATTTCTTTTGGTGTATCTACTAAAGTACACCTTTAATATTTGCATGGTATTAACAGGGATATAATTTTATTGTCTTCCTTGTGGACAGGCAACTGCACTACACTATTGTTTTTTTAATAATCCATCTTCTACTCAGTTTTAAAAGTGTTCCTCTCTCAGATATCAAGATTCTGCATGTGTGTTTCTGAGTTCTCTGTCTTATTTGTTTTGTCTATCCCTGTGCCCATGCAACATTTTTAAATTAACATAACTTTACATATTTTGAAATCTGGGAAATCCACTGCTTCTCTGAGGTAGTTTACAGATGGTTGCAGTATTTCTACTCTCCTCCTACACAGAGATAGGACTCATCCCTGGATCTGATCCTTCCCAAGGAAGGACATATGCTTAGCATAGTACCCAGCATTCGAAATTTTCCCAGCAGAATGAGTTTAGCACCTTTTCAATATCCCTGACCTTTGGACCCCTAGCCCAGTATTAATAAATTGCTCCAACTCACACACCTCAGTGTGTAAGTCTTCCTGACTTATCTCACTAGAATCCTTCAGGCAATTCATTTTATCAGTGTGGCCCCGCATCTAATAATATAAAGAATCAGAAAACAAAATTGTCAGATTAAGAGGAAATTTATAGAGTGAGGGGAAGATGGAAGAAATAAAGCTAGATTCCTTGAGTGTCACAAACCTATAGAGAGAAACAAGGTGGTGGACCTGCAGAAGAGAGCATTAGATCACTAGATCACTAGTCCCAGATCAGAGGCAATATGGATAAGAAAGCAAAACCGCAGATGATCAATCTCTCCATCTGTGTTACAAACTGTCCCTTTACCCTCATCAGGGGTCCTTGTTCTTGAAGAATTTGTACTTCACTCTTTGGATGATAGAAACATCTAAGGAAATTAATGTATACAAGCACCTTCTTACCATACCCATTAAGCTTTGCCTGCAAGAAATTTTCTTTTGCTGCCATCATTCATACCCATAAAGAGGCTTCATGGAAAAAAAAAAAGATTTATAGAATTTTGAGATCAAGTTTGTAAACTCAATGTCCTATAATTCTCATGCATGAAGGGAGATTATGTCTCCAATCTTCTCTACCTTAAAAATCTCTAATCAAGTAAATATCATACTTGATTGCATTACGACAGCCTATATCCTTACCAGAGAGATGGGAAAAGAGAGATTAGCATTTGATCATTACTCTGAAATGTTAGTTTTTAAATTTATATGCTCTCGAAAAAATTATTTAACTATATTGTTCTAGGCCAATAAATAGCTTTGAAAAATGAACATCTATCTCAAATCATATAACCAACAATTAATAAAGATAACATCACTTTTATTTCCTTTGCTTACTGAATTTATTGTGATGTCAAAATTACTGATCCTATGTAAATTACCTCGGCCTGGTCCTATAGCAAATTTTGGAGTAATTATTTAATTAATTTAAATAACTTTATATTAAATAAGTTCATATATATGGTTCATCCATCAAATATTTACTTTGTGTTACTTTGTTAAACAAATGGAAAAGAAACAAATTACAAGGCTCTAGGTTTGGAAGAAAGTTAGTAAATAAAACTAAGGTAGAATCACATTTATTTCCCTGTCATGCACATTTGTTGTTGATCAACCCAACTTTACAACAGGACTCAGAAGATGAAATTTACAAATACATACTGTAAAAAATTCAAGTGTTTTTAAATATATGAGTTTTTAAAGATGTATGTCCTCAATTTAAGGATTAAAAAAAAAATTCTCCCCCCTCAGCATTTTATAAAATTTAATGCACAAATAGATATGCATCCCAAAGTGTCAAAAGATTATTTTCATATGTTGGCAGATTCAGTCCATGCCTCTCTTAAAAATTTGGAACTTGTTTGCTTCTAAGGCTGAGTGCATTTTGGAATAACTTTTGTTAGCTACAAATAACAATCTTTTCAGGCCCTAGCAACCAGGCTCTGCTTTAGCAAAGGCATTTGAAGAGTTGCTTTCACTGCCTTTACCCTTCCCCTTACACCCTTCTCAGGTTCCTACCATTCCATTTTTTAAACTAGAGAGAGAGAAAGGAATGAAAAAAGGAAGAAAGGAGAGGAAGGAAGGAAGGAAGGAAGGAAGGAAGGAAGGAAAGAAGGAAGGAAGGAAGGTAGGAAGGAAGGCAGGAAGGCAGGAAGGAAGGAA
>NW_020174917.1:2246364-2314385 GCF_003031525.2 Neophocaena asiaeorientalis asiaeorientalis | reverse complement strand
GGAAAAGGAAGGAAGGAAGGAAGGAAGGGGGGAAGGAAGGAAGGGGGGAAGGAAGGAAGGAAAACTTGTATAAAAGGATGCAGTGCAGTGTTTCACAGTTCAAAATTATGCAAAAACCAAATGTACACTTCTCACCTGCTTACCATGCAAGTTTGGGGATACAGTTCTTCAACAAACAACAGGTTTATTGATTATAAAGATTCCAGTAGAGATTTTTAGCCAATGTGTGCTGTTTTTGTGAAGAAGAAAAAAAAGTAATTTGGAATTGAGCCACCTTTATTTTAAGTTCCCTAGTCAATATGTTGCCACAGCAACCAAAGTTCTTGTTATCCGGGAAAAGACAGATGTCTTTGCTTCAATCAGGATGCAAAGCTTGAAGAAGGAAAAAAAGAAAAAAAAAAAAAAAAAAGCAATGAAAATTTATCATTTCCTGATTTGAAATGTGAATTGCTCTGAGTTGGCTTTCAGCCATAGCCCTTATCCACAGTATCCTTCAATATGTATTCAAGTCCCTCAATATTGCAATACTTCATTTTCATTAATTAAATAATTACATCAAATGTTGTCTCATGATTCATTCGAATGAGTTCATTGCCAAAAACAGTTATTATTAAATTTCAAGTAGTTCATATTATTGTGCCACGTATTGACAAATATGATGTTTAACTTTACTTAGTAAGAGTGGTTGTGTCCACAGAAAGAAAACGATGGGAACCACGAAAGGAAAGCATAGAGTGAGGACCAGAAAGCCACCTATGTTTTTAATTAACTGTTTGGCTACATGTGCTTTTTCCTTCTCACCCTTGAAGTTTTACTAAAAAGAAGGTTAAACAATTTATGGATGTTTAGACTAACAAGGGAAAAAAAGGAGACAATAGCAGACTAGATATGACAACAAATTTTTGAAGATGAAAAACAAATAGAATAGTAAGTGAATTAACAAAATAGACAAAGTTTCGATCGAGCTGTCTGGACAGGAGGATACTGAACAGCCGTGAGTAAATTTACATGGAATTACAGATAGACTTAGGTTCAAGGTCTACAGAAGGCAGAGTGTGAAGACAGAAAATCAAGAGATTGGTTGAAAAATCTGTTTCAAGAAAAGCCAAAGTTTTTAGCCCCTTTTCACCTACTGTTTGTGCATGGGGTAGGCAGGACTTACACTCCTGAGACTAAGATACCAGACAGATTCAGTTGAGAGGGAGGGGGGCCCAGGTCTCAAAGTAGGAAATTTAATTAAAAGTTTGCATATTCTATACTACTCTACAATTTTTTTTAATTTATCGGTATTTTAATTAATCAACTTTATTTTTCAGGACAATTTTAGTTGTACAGGAAGGTGAGCAGAGAGTTCCCATGTATCTTCTCTAAACACTGTTTCCTCTTTTATTAACTGCTTGCTTTAGTGTGGTACTTTGTTACAATTGATAAGCCAACATTGATACATTTTTATTAGCAGAAAGCCATAGTTTACACTGTCTCTTTTTTTTTTTTTTCTTTTTTCTGCCGTACGCGGGCCTCTCACTGTTGTGGCCTCTCCCGTTGCCGAGCACGGGCTCCGGATGCGCAGGCTAAGTGGCCATGGCTCACAGGCCCAGCCACTCCGCGGCATGTGGGCTCTTCCCGGACTGGGGCACGAATCTGCGTCCCCTGCATCAGCAGGCGGACTCTCAACCACTGCGCCACCAGGGAAGCCCACACTGTCTCAGTTTTTTGGGTTGTTCTGTTCTGTGGTTTTTGACAAATGCATAATGCCATGTGTCTACCATTAAAATATCATTCGGAATAGTTTCACTGCTCTGAAAATCCCCTGTGCTTCACCTATTCATCCCTCTTCCCATATTATTCCACCTGAACTTCTGCCAACCACTGATCTACTTACTGCTCTGTAGTACTACCTTAAACAGTATGTCATACAGTCAGAATTGTACAGTATGTAGCCTTTCACAATGGCTCTGTTCACTTAAAAAACAAGTCCAAGCAGACTAGGTAAAGTGAAAATATACATGTTGATACTGGAAGAAGGCTTTAAGGAAGAAAATGTGACAATTTTGGATACTGATTCAAGCCAACAATATCCCACACAGGTCGATATGTCCTGGGAGCAGATGCCCCAAACAGGTCAGAACCAGGGGCTTTATTAATTCTGTCCTTGTATTTATCACATATGTCTCAGCTACTCTAATGATTTAAATTTTCCCTGTGGTAAAGAAAACTAATATCAGGAGAAAAACTTTAGATTTTCCAGTTATTCAAATATATTTTCTCATCTGATTTTCACAAGCCGCATTATCCAAGGGACAGTCTCAGTTAGGGGTGCAATCCACAACCACAGAGTAGAGCAGCAGCTCAAGGTGCACCAAAGGGTTGGATCTCATCCATGAGTCTTGTGTTTTCAGTAACTGAGTTAAACAGTACAAATGTTCAGCTCATCACAGCAGAACATATTTCTTGGAACTAACTTTTTGGATGACTGATTTTTTCACATAAAAAGTACAACGATTCCTTCCCAGAATATTTGAATATTCATTTCGTTTTTTATAACTGATTCTATATAATAAACTGTAAAGTTCATCACTATACATAATCATATGTATAGCCTCAAAGTTCACAACACAGTAAATCAGCTGCTTTTTAAATGCTGGAATGTATCTGTATTTTTATGGCAATAATTAAATTACCATTTGGCTATATTTTATCACATATGGTACACTTAAATAGTTAAGCAATATTAGTCACCTGTTTTGTATTACACTTGTATTACTTATTATACAAAATATGTTACATAGATCATACTTTGTTTTGACTATTGAAAAACTATGCCCACTATGTTTAGTGCCATAACCTAGTAATTCCACAAGAGTTCCAGAGTCCCCTTGGGAATTCCTCATATTGACATGACATCCTTAATTGCCAGAATCTACATTTGGATATCCATGATTTTGCTAAAAAATATGTAGAAACCCGTGTAGCCAAGCAATTATCCCTTTGGCTATTCATCAGAGGAGTCTCAGGAGACTAAGCATTTCTATTCTAGGGCTGGAATGATTTACCCTTTGAAAGAAATGTAAGGAAATAAGATAAGCTCAAAATTGACTTTCAGACTATTACTTTGAAAGGAAATGTTACCTACATAGAAGACCTTTAGTGAAACAACTAAATGCCTATTTAACATTTGTAACATGTTAGGAGCCATATTATTATCTATATAAAGAGTTGAAAGATATCTCCTAAGACTCCCTTGAGTCACAACACTGTCAGCAGAATCCAATGAAAACCTGTTCTGTTTTAAAGAATTGCTCCTAGAAAGACTATGCAAGAAATTCTTCTTAAAGAAATCGGTCAGATGATTATTATGATCTAATCTATGACTCAATCTGTTTTTTGATCATTACTAAAAATGAACTAATGGAAACAAATGTGAATGATTACCAATCTGCATGGAGTTTGAATGGACCTGGAAGACCATTATTGAGTAACTTTTCAGACTTCTGATTTTCCACGAATTCATCTTAAGTTGCTGCCTCAAAATCTATTTTCTCAAAATCCATCCTGTGGGAAGATTAAGGAGACATAATTTTCCCTATTTCTCCCACTATGTACAACAAAAACCCTGGCATTATTATTTAAAGCAAACATAGGAGAAAAAAGGCAGAACAGCTAGGGACCTTGGGACCCAAGGAATGACATGATGATGAGTTTCCTGAGTTATCTTTTTGCTTCATATGTGGCAGACTTGGAGCTGAAGAAAGTGGCAACTGAGAAATGCCAACAGACACAAGAAAAAAAACAATTCTGCTCTCCCTAATGAAAAAAAAAAACACAGGGTAGCCCACTCAGAGAGATACTTTTAGACAGTAACTGTTCTACTCAAGGCAAACATCACAGGAAAAATGAAGGCCTCATCCCCATCTGCACCAGCAAGGGCAGAGCGGCGGCGGCAATGAGGTGTCCTCCCTCCACCAGCTGGGACGGTGTCAGAAAAGGCTGAATGGAGGCTTAGGACTTTCACAAGCTCCCAGAGATAATGGGGCCACCCCTCCATGGTATCAGTGGAGGGCCGGGGAGCCAGACTTCTGCCTCTGCCCAGCAGTAACAAGGAACCCTCTGCTCATGTGTTGTTAGACTGAGTGGGGAATCTAGATTTCTACCTTCATCTGGCAGTAAAGAGACTTCACTGATTTCCCCTCTCCCTCTGTCCCTGCCAGGATAATGTCAAACAAACAAACAAACAAAAAAGCTAAAACAGAGGCTAAATAAGATGCAGAGCTTCATAATACAGTTCCAAAAATTCCCAAATATCAATCAAATGTCACTTGCTACACAAAGAACCAGGAAAATCTCAGGGGAAAAACAACCATCAGTAGAGGAGAAACACTGAGAAGACAGAGATGTTAGAATTAACTGAGAAAGACTTTACAGCAACCATTATAAAATCGATTCAACAAGCAATTTTGAGTGTGTTTAAACCAATCAGAAAACATAAAAGCTCCGTAAAGAAACAGAAAATCTCAGCAAAAAAATGGAAGTTAAAAAGAAGACCAAATGAAAATTTAGAACAGAAAAATATAATGACTGAAATAATAAAACTCAATGGATGAGCTCAACAACCAGATGAAGGTGGGAGATGAATCAGTAAACTTGAATGTATCGATAGAAATTAGCAAATCTGGACAAGAGAGAGAAAATAAACGCAAAAAAAGAAGAAGAAGAAAAGAAATAGACAAATGATAAGAGCCACAGGGGACTTGTGGGAATATAATAAAGGATCTAACATTTGTGCCATCAGAGACCCAGAAGGAGAGGATGAAGAGGAAGGGGCTGCAAAGTATGCAAATACATGGCAGAAAGATTTCTGAATCTGGCAAAAGAAATAAACCTACATATTCAAGAAGCTGAGTGAACTACAAACAGAATAAACCCAAAGAAACACACCAAGACACAACATATTCAAGAAGATAAAGACAAAGAAACATCTTAAAAGCAGTGGGAAAAAAAAAACCCTCCATGTTATCTAGAGGTGAAAAACAGTGGATTTGAATGTGGGTTTGTGATAATGAACTTTATTTCTTATTTCTATTTTTCTATATATTTTTTTCATTTTCTTTAAAACAAGCATTTGAATTCTGTAAAGGAAAACAATTAAAATTTAAGTAGTGCTAATCTTTTTTTCTCTCTAATTTTTCAAGAGCTGAAAGAAGTGAACTGTCAACCCAGAATTCTACATCCAGTGAAATATTTTGCAGGACTCTAGGGAAAATCAAGATGCTCTCAAATGAAGAAAAAAATAAGAGAAACTGTCACCATCAGACTTACCCTGCACATCAGATCCCAATAATCTGACTCAGATGTTTTCTCCACAATTCTGACCCAAAAAGGTCTACCTAAACATAGGAAAGAGTGAGAAATCATGAACACTTTAAATCTTTTATACAGCACTACTGAACTGATTGTACACACTATTTATGTTGAAATTAACAATAATGTTTTCTAACATAGGTTTTGTCACTCTCATTTAGTCTTTTCAGTATAATCATGAAATATGTCAATAGCCCTTCCTGATAACTTACAGATGGCTACCCAGATCAGATAAATCTCTGGAACCAACACAGATTACAATCTAAGACCCAGAGTAGACAGAAACAGTTAAACCTTAGACAGTGTCACCTCAACATATCAGAATGAAACACCTTTTCTACAGATTTAAAAATTAGAATGAAAAAAAAATTCGCACTATTTAAATTTGGTTTTGTGGTAATGGACTTATTTCTATTTTTTTAACATCTTTATTGGTGTATAATTGCTTTACAGTGGTGTGTTAGTTTCTGCTTTGTAACAAAGTGAATCAGCTATACATATATCCCCATATCCCCTCCCTCTTGCATCTCCCTCCCACCCTCCCTATCCCACCCCTCTAGGTGGTCACAAAGCACTGAGCTGATCTCCGTGTGCTATGCAGCTGCTTCCCACTAGCTATCTATTTTACATTTGGTAGTGTATATATGTCCATGCCACTCTCTCACTTCATCCCAGCTTACTCTTCCCCCTCCCTGTGTCCTCAAGTCCATTCTCTACCTCTGTGTCTTTATTCCTGTCCTGCCCCTAGATTCTTCATTCTATATTTTTCAAAAACCCAAGCATTTGAATACCGTAAAGAAAAAAATTTAAACATTGTCTAATTTGGTAAATATGATTATACCACCCATCCTCAGACTCAGATTCTAATGTAGGTAATATGTGATGTGTAAGTAAGTATTTGGCAATGCACAGTAAGAGTTTGGGAAATCTGCCTACAATGTGATAATCTCCTTAGGATGTCTCTTCTTCACGGAGAATAAACTCTTTATTCTTTAATTTTTTTTATAAATCCTCTTCCATCTGTTATTTGTCTGCCCTTCTCATACTATTCTCCTTGATAATTTCACGAGCTTTGTCTTTCTTTCTTATAATACAATCCTAATATTTTATCTACTGTCTCTCGCAAATATACGTGTGTGGGTATATGTAGATGTCTATGTGTGTTTGTAATGTGTGTGTGTATATATATGTATTTGTACGTACATATGTGTACTTGTGTGGGTTACATCTATGCGTGTGCCTGTGCCTGTATGTGTGTATGAGTCTGTGGGTGTGTAGTTAGGTGTGTGTATTGATTACATATGTGTTTGTGTGTTTAAGTGTGCATATTTGTTTTTATCTATCCATCTATCTACCTCTAAACTTGTATGTCTTCTTGTCTACCTACCTAATTACCTCCCACTTATCTCCCTATAGTCCAAAACAACAATCACTTCACACCTTTTACAATACTGTTTCACTTAACAAATTCAAATAACTCTCTTATCAAAAATATATGCCCAAGGATTCTTCAATATACAAATCAATCAATGTAATGAACCATATTAACAAACTGAAGGAGAAAAACCATATTATCATCTCGATAGATGCAGGAAAAGCTTGCGACAAAATTCAACGTGCATTAATGATCATACACAAAAATAAACTCAAAATGGATTAAAGACCTAAATGTAAGACTGGACACTATAAAACTCTTAGAGGAAAACATAAGCAGAACGCACTATGACATAAATCACAGCAAGATCATTTTCGGCCCACCTCCTAGAGAAATGGAAATAAAAGCAAAAATAAACAAATGGGACCTAATGAAACTTAAAAGCTTTTGCACAGCAAGGGAAAACATAAACAAGATGAAAAGACAACCCTCAGAACAGGAGAAAATATTTGCAAATGAAGCAACTGACAAAGGATTAATCTCAAAAATTTACAAGCAGCTCATGCAGCTCAATATTAAACAAAAAACAACCCAATCCAAAAATGGACAGAAGACCTAAATAGACATTTCTCCAAAGAAGATATACAGATTACAACAAGCACATGAAAGGATGCTCAACATCACTATCATTAGAGAAATGCAAATCAAAACCACAATGAGGTATCACCTCACACTGGTCAGAATGGCCATCATCAAAAAATCTACAAACAATAAATGCTTGAGCAGGTGTGGAGAAAAGGGAACCCTCTTGCACTGTCGGTTGCAATGTAAATTGATACAGCCACTGTGGAGAATGGTATGGAGGTTCCTTAAAAAACTAAAAATAGAACTACCATCTG
Source organism: Neophocaena asiaeorientalis asiaeorientalis (assembly GCF_003031525.2). Taxonomy (NCBI): domain Eukaryota; kingdom Metazoa; phylum Chordata; class Mammalia; order Artiodactyla; family Phocoenidae; genus Neophocaena; species Neophocaena asiaeorientalis. The sequence goes on along the minus strand of NW_020174917.1, from coordinate 2,306,753 downwards.
ATCCAGCAATCCCACTCCTGGGCATATACCCTGAGAAAGCCATAATTCAAAGAGACACATGAACCCCAATGTTCACTGCAGCTCTATTTACAATAGCCAGGACATGGAACCAACCTAAGTGTCCATCGACAGATGAATGGATAAAGAAGATGTGGCACATATATAAAATGGAATATTACTCAGCCATAAAAAATGAAATTGAGTTATTTGTAGTGAGGTGGATGGACCTAGAGTCTGTCATACAGAGTGAAGTAAGTCAGAAAGAGAAAAACGAATACCATATGCTAACACATATATATGGAATCTAAAAAAAAAAAAATGGTTCTGAAGAACCTAGGGGCAGGACAGAAATAAAGACACAGATGTAGAGAATGGACTTGAGGACACGGGGAGGGGGAAGGGTAAGCTGGGACGAAGTGAGAGAGTGGCATGGACATACATACACTACCAAATGTAAAATAGATAGCTAGTGGGAAGCAGCCGCAGAGCACAGGGAGATCAGCTCGGTGCTTCGTGATCACCTAGAGGGGTGGGATAGGGAGGGTGGAGGGAGACACAAGAGGGAGGGGATATGGGGTATATGTTTATTTATAGCTGATTCACTTTGTTATAAAGCAAAAACTAACACATGATTGTAAAGCAATTATACTGCAATAAAGATGTTAATATATATATATGTGTATATATATATGCCCAACACCTAAAATACACTAGGGACAATGCCAGTTACTGTAATTACAAAGTTTAAACTGTACAGTTTCTGCCCTTAAAAATCTTTTCTGTTCTTAAAAAACACTTTTAGTAAATTGAGATTCTGGATATACAACTAAAATGTAATTTATTTTAGTCACTGAACCAAAATTATGTGATTGTATCTAAAATTTCTGAACATTTTATTATAAAAATGTTTAAATTCCTTAGTCTTGCACATCAAGTTTTAATAATCTGACTCAGGTGTCCTTTCCAGTGTCCACTGCCCTGCCCTAATGACTTCTGACATCTAACTCTGTTCTAGTAGACCTGAGTAATTCACTATTTCATAAATATTCATGCCTCCTCAATTGCCTCAAAATGTTGACCATGTTATTCTTTTTTGGCCTATATCTTCTCTCTCTTCCAATTTCTTTCCTTTGTTTTGCTTTGTTTTGTTTTTTACTATATATATCAATTCACTAATATATACATTTAAAGAATTTTTAATTTTATATTGGAGTAGAGTTGATAAACAATTGTGTTGTTTTCAGGTGTACAGCAAAGAGATTCAGTTATACTTACACATGTATCTATTCATTTTCAAATTCTTTTCCCATTTAGGTTATTACAGAGTACTGAGCAGTTTCCTGTGCTATACAGTAGGTCCTTGTTGGTTATCTGTTTTAAATATAGCAGTGTGTAAATGTCAGTATCAAAGTTTTTTTTGTTTTTTTTTTTTGTTTTTTTTTTTGCGGTACGCGGGCCTCTCACTGTTGTGGCCTCTCCCGCTGCGGAGCACAGGCTCCGGACGCGCAGGTTCAGCGGCCATGGCTCACGGGCCCAGCCGCTCCACGGCATGTGGGATCTTCCCGGACCGGGGCATGAACCCGTGTCCCCTACATCGGCAGGCAGACTGTGAACCACTGCACCACCAGGGAAGCCCAGTATCAAAGTTTTAATGCCTTAATCTGAACCACCTTTCCACACTAGCATAGATTCCACCTGTAACCTCCACTTCCCTAATCACCTTCCTTCAGCTGGCATGTCAGTGCCTATCACGGTGTTAGGCACTAGGGATATAGCCATTGACAAAAGGGACACTGTTCCCACCCACATGGAGTTTAGGACCCAGCAGTAAAGGAGGATAGTTAACAAATTGTTTAAAATAAATACCTGACAAAGAGTGCAGAAGTGCTGTGAAAGCAGACACAGAATACTATGGACGCTTGTGGCAAACATGGTCCAGTTATTTATGTGGAAGAACATTGCTGGATGGCAAATTCTTTGAGAGGAGAGACTACATGTCTGTGGCACCTCCAGGGTACCTTGTATACATAGAAGGCATTCAAATAATATTTACTAGATGGATAAATAACTTAAAATATACTTAAAGTATTTACTCAATTCATAGTAATAAGAAACTGAAAAGGCTGATCATATTAGAATGCTTTTCATTCTACATAACAGTGATATAGCAAGCAAATATTGATAACTAAGATTCTAATAGAACTTTACCATATCCTCTTTATTTCAGTCAATGGATGTTCTTAGTAGACCATATAAAGACACAGAAATCAAACTGTGATTTTAGAAGATAACCATAATTGTTGTTCTGTGACTTCAGGAATAAACCATTTATTCTAAAATAACAAAGATGCTCAGTGAATGAAAAAGCTTGATGAGTGCATTAACATATTAAAATTATTCTGGGAGTAGAAAAAAATCCCACTAATTAAACAAACATCACAACCTCACCAGTGCTTGGCTATCCATGAGACCAGAAATCTCTGGATGCAATCTCAACCAACATATACAAAGTGCTGCTACTTTGAGACATCATTATATTTCTGAAAATCTACTCCAATTTCAACTTATTATATTGTATTTCATATCTTGTCTTAATTTTAATACAGGAAAAAATCGGGTTCAAGGATTTATTTTTTCTAAAAGATTTTATACAATCACTGCCTGAATTTAATGAAAGTGATTTTAAAAGACTGCTATCATTTGAGCTAGGCTGAAATAATAATGACAATATACTAGCAGATGGATAGAGCAGTTTAATCACCAGACTAGTAATAATTCGATTTCCCAAATCCAATGTTTCAAAATATGGATGCATTCATTGATAACTTAAGTGTGAAGTAAAGAGAACATGGAACCTTAGAGAATAGTTATTTTCAAGGGGTTAGTTATTATGTGACTTCAAGTAAATATGTACTTCTACCCATTCCCCTCAAGCTCTTCTCAGATTATTTCCATGTATTTTATCAAACAGTTAAAACACTGGATCTGAACCCCATCCAACAGATCCTACTATTTTCACTCAGTCTATTTTTTTTTCAGTATGTTAAAATTATTGAAGAGAAAAGAATTTTGATAGGAACTGAAACATAACAGGAACTTTTGATTTCATGTTTCCTAAGTAAGTTATCTGAGGTCCTTGAAGCCAAGAAATTTGTATTTTTCATTTTTTAGGATTTATGAATTTATGGTTTTGAAAAAAATGACGGAAAGAAGGCAAACAATACAGAAAAGTATAAAACATATGGGAAAATATCTCTACAAATTCTATCACTTGTAAATTACTATAATCATCTTACTATGAATAGCATTTCAGGCATATCTCCAATTTACTATGTATAAATAGAAGGATATACAAATGAAAGGAAAGATGGATAGCAGATATTTGGCTGGGTGGATAGATGGATGGGTGGATGGGCATGGTATTATAAAACCAATATTATATTATTTTGTCGTTATAGTGAAAAAATAAATTTTACTTAAATTTTATTGTATTTAAATTTACAGAAGAAAGAGAAACAACTAAAAACAAAGCAATTCCCAAACTTTAGATGAATATTCTTTCAGAATGAGATAGCCTCTTAACCATTATGAAGTTAAAATCATTTTAACTACATTTATTTTATACATTATTTTACTTCCTATTATAAAGTATTAAGATATTAACACTATTTATTAATGAAATTTGTTAGTTATGTTATTTTTATATTATCAAAGTTTCAAATATTTATTTTTCTTTTTTAAAATTGTAATTCCAACCAGTATTTAGTCTTGATTCTGTTTTTTAATGGAGTCAATGCTCACCACCAGCTCCTTTACCACACCATCCTGTTTCTGATGGCTTTATTTGTATGTTCCCTTTTGAGGCAAGATTTCACTTTTAGGTAGTATCAATGCCAGTATAGCCTAGTTTAAGATGCCATTAAAAAAAAATCAACCATCAATGTGTTAACATCACAAAGTTTATTTCTTGCATACACTGAATATTCCACGCATATCATTCAGAGATCTAGTCTGATGGAGGCTCCACATCAGTACTTCCCTTCATCATCATTGTGGCATAAGAACAAGATGATAGTGAGTAATGCAGTGGCTCCGAAGAGAGATACATGTCATTTCCACTCACACAGAAAGGGAAGTCCAATTCTAATACATACATACCGGAGAAGAACTGGAATATAATCATTCTCCATACACCTTGGCTTATTCCACTTTGAAGTTCTTCCTTTTCCATTGTATGTTGTACCTGTACTTTCAACTTTGAGAAAAGTCTTGGTAGACCTTTTTAAATTCTGGAGGCTATGTGTTCTACATTTGAGTGTGATTTTTGACCCAGTTTTCGCACTTTCCAATCTTAGGATACTGAACAAGAAAATGCTTTGGAGCACATTCAGTGTTCAGTGAGTTACACCTTCACCAAGTCTTCATGAACCAATAAAAAGCTATAGTGTTCAAAGCCTTCTTCATCAACCCCTGGAATACTTCTGTGCCTTACGGAGGATTAATGGCTGACAATGGTATACCAAATAATCATGTAAGCTAAAATGCCTATCATATGCTGTATTTTATCTGATCTACATATCCACAAATTGGGATGTGCACCCCATCACTCCTATCAAGAAGTAGCGTATACAAGATTGGACCCAAGCAGGCCCTTGAAACAGGCATATTGCATGAGCACGTGGAACAGGTTCACAAGGCACTTGCTCCTGCTGCATTAACTCCTTACCCACAGTCACTACCTGTGGCCCCACAACCCACCCTCATGTCTTCATGATCACTTCCCAGTATTCACCAGAGATAGACAGCTGCAGCATGACAGTCCCTCAGCAGTGGCCTTGAAAGACAGTAGTGAAGGAACAAATTCCTTCTGAGCAGAAATGATGATATGTGACTGATTTCTCACTTCATCTGAGCTGGATTTACATCAATTATATCAATTTTGAGGGAGTGGCTAACTATTATTTCAGATACCCAAGGACACAGAAGGAATGAGATTAGAGAATGGCTGTCATAGAAGTCCAGAGAATTATGTGTGGATAGGATCTTTGAATGGGCATAGAGTGTGAGGATATTTGTGTCTCATGTAATGTTCACCAATGGGCATCCACTCTAGAGGAGACTCTTATCAATCCTATGGAAAAATGTCCTTTGCTGTGAGTGTCAATCTTTCTTGTTCCTTAGCTAGTCCAATGCTTGCTCAATGGGCTAATGTACAAAGTGACCGTGGAGGCACAGATAGAGATTATGTATGGGTATGCAAATATTGATTTCCTCTTGAAAAGAAGATGTGGCTACTACCAACCTTACCAGTAGTGGAAATCAACACCAAGCCCCTATTTCCTGCAGGGCATCAGCCAGCCACTTGGTGGCAGTTTTATTTATTGGACATCTTCCATCGTGAAAATGTCAGCGCTTTATCCTCACTAAACAGACACTAACGACATGTATTTGACTTTTATGCTGTCACTGCTTCTGCTAACCCTATCATCCATGAATTTGCTGAATGCTTTTTCAAGTCTTAGTAGTTTCCGATATAGAATCTCATTTTCCACCAAAAGCTGTGAAGCAATGAATTTCTTATATGGTGTTTATCCAGCCAGTAGCTGGCCTGAGAAAATGTTGAATTGTCTGCTGAATACTCGAACATGGTACAGTCTGGGTGGTAGCATCTTGAAGGCTTGGTCCTTCAAGACATGATATATTTTTAAAATCAGCACATGATATACAGTATTATTCCTCCTGTGATCAGAATCCACTGTTCCAAGGATGTCTATAGCCATAAATCCAAGTGACCTTTTCATAAAGCATTTCATCTTCTCATTGATCTTTGTCTTCTGTTGGCAGGGAATATGCCAAGAGGAACACTTGTACCAGGGGTGTAATGGCCACTACATTGAACTTGAATTTGAGACTCCCACCTGGTCATTTGGGGATTATCATGTCACTGAGACAACAAGAAAAGAGAAAGTTTACTGTATTGGCTAAAGCCTTAATCCTGATTAGCCTGGAAAGTAAGGTTGTGGCCAGAAAATGGGATTAAGAAAAAAGACGCATGTCGGAAGACCTCAGAGGTACTGTTTTATATTTGTTTTATTCGTTTTATTTTGCAAATTTTCTAATCTACATAGACTACTACAATAAACATCCACATTCCTTCATCCATATTTATCAAATGTTAATATTTCACTGCATTTCTTCTATCATCTCTCCATAGGTGATAGATGATAAATGATGATAGATAGATGGATAGTTTTCTGCTAAGTCATCTGGAAATTGCAGATGTTGTTGCCCCCTTAATACTAAATACTGTACCAGTTATCTCCTAAGAACTATAACTTTGTCCTACACAGACACAATGCCATTATCACCCTTAATATACCATCCATATTCAGAATTTTCCCGCTGTCCCCAAAATAAAGCTGTAAACTAGTAAAGAGTCTTAAGCAGTGAGTCTGCTGTACTCTATCTACTTCTAGAGGAAAGCGGAAGAGGCTAGAAACAGACCCCTGCAAGATCTCAGAAATTCGTTCTTAAATCCCCAGTCCAGGATAAGATCTTAAAATGAAATTGTGGTCTTTTCTTCAATGCAGAGACATTATAGATATTGCAGATACCAAGTCACTGAGCTGAGGGAAAATGTTTCAGATCCTGCTGGGAATCCTGTCTTATTTCCTCTTATGTCCCCAAGCTCACCATTTCCTATTCCCATAAAAATACAAAGCAACTAGAATTTTTTTTCCAGTTTCTTTCACAGGTGGGGAGGTGGAAGCAGTGCCAATCAAACCCCTACATTCATGCAGCGAACTTGGCCCACATCCACCGTCTCACACAGAACACTTACTTCCCGTGACCCTGGAGGAGCACCTTCCTTACTACTGCAAGGTGCTGGTAGTACAGCACACCCATGAATTCATCTTGCTCATATATATTTCTATTTCATTTATGGCCATGGAGATTTTTGTGTTATGCTTGACCTCATCTAAGAGATTTTGAATTTCCTTTCCATACTTCATGTATTATCATTATGGGTCTGTCACAGAAAATATAACACTGAAGCATAAACTATATACAATATCTTCATTGGAAGTAATTACCAGGACCACCACATATGGTTACATATTGTTGTGCAGTTTCTGTAAAGCACAAGAGAACCTAGATTAAGATTTGCAGAGGCAAAAATCTGGCCTGATGCTTCACACCAAGTTGTGTGCCTTGTGAGGGGGCTGCGTGCAACCATAAGAAGTGGCACCTTTTTCTAATTCACACTAAGGAATTATTTGCTTACCAAGATATATACCCATAGATGTGTGCCTCTTGAGAGGGGTATCTTTCCCCTAGTTCACAGAAAGGCAAGCTATGGGCTTACAATATTCTTGGTTATTTATTCATGCAAAAACCTTTCCTGAGGATTCTGGAAAGGTAGAGATAGAGTTCTTCAATCCCTACATAAAGTCAGTCGAGAAACTAGATGGAAAAACCAAAGTCCTTATGTTAAAAGGGTCAATTCAACAAGAAGATATAGCATGTATACATCTAACAAGAGAACTTCGTATTACATGAAGCATTATAGGGTTGAATGCACAATTGGAGACTTCAACACTCCTCTCTCAGTGCGCCAAAGAATAAGTAGACAACACACTGAACAAACTGGCATTAGGTAACATCACCCTGATGTTATAATTTGGGTAGTGATTACAAGTTGTGCAACCTAAAATAATTAATGAAGCTACATATTTATTTTGTATAGCTTTATATTTTTGTGTTTCATTTTATAATATAGATGTTGAAGCCAAAGAACGAGTAAAACAAAATAGTTCCTGAGAATCTGTTATGGATAAGCCTTGTTATAACCACCGAGGTACAAAGTTGATTAAAATGGTCAGTCTTTGAGTTGGTGGATGAATAAATATTTATATTTAAATATAATTTAAAAACAGTGGAGGTGTTAATTATCTTGATCTTGGTAATTATCACACTGTGCACCTTAAATATATGCAACATTTATCAAAAACATAAATAAATTTTTAAAATGATCTGGTATATATACAACAGTGGAAATGCTCTGTTATCAGAGAACTTAATCCAGGCTCAGGTATAGAGTCTTTATTTTTTAAAATTTTATTGAAGTACAGGTGATTTACAATGTTATGTTAATTTCTTCTGTACAGCAAAGTGCCTTACTTATACATATATACATGTTCTTTTTCATATTCTTTTCCATTATGGTTTGTCACAGAATATTGACAATAGAGTTCCCTGTGCTGTACTGTGTGACCTTGTTGTTTATCCATCCTATACATAATAGTTTGCCTCTGCTAACCCCAAACTCCCAATCCTCTCCGCTACCCTCCCTGTGCCTTGTCAACAACAAGTCTGTTCTCTATAACTGTAAGTCTGTTTTTCGCTTTGCAGATATGTCGATTTGTATAATATTTTAGATTCCACATACAAGTGATATCATATGGTATTTGTCTTTCTCCTCCTGACTTCACTTAGTATGATAATCTCTCGATCCATCCATGTTGCTGCACATGGCATTATTTCATTCTTTTTGATGGCTGAGTAGCATTCCATTGTATATATGTACCACATCTTCTTATGCACTAATCTGTCGATGGACATTTAGGTTGTTTCCATGTCTTGGCTATTGTAAATAGTGCTGCCATGAACATAAGGGTGCATGTATCTTTTCGAATTATAGTTTTGTCTATAGTATAGTATATGCCCAGGAGTGGAATTGTTGGATCATGTGGCAACTCAATTTTTAGTTTTTTGAGGAACCTCCATACTGTTTTCCATAGTGGCTGCACCAATGTACATTCCTACCAACAGTGTAGGAGGGTTTCCTTTTCTCCATATCCTCTCCAGCATTTGTTATTTGTAGACTTTTTTTTTTTTTTAAAGATGTTGGGGGTAGGAGTTTATTAATTAATTTATTTATTTTTGCTGTGTTGGGTCTTTGTTTCTGTACGAGGGCTTTATCTAGTTGTGGCAAGCAGGGGCCACTCTTCATCGCGGTGAGCGGGCCTCTCACTATCACGGCCTCTCTTGTTGCAGAGCACAAGCTCCAGACCCTCAGGCTCAGTAGTTGTGGCTCACGGGCCTAGTTGCTCCGTGGCATGTGGGATCCTCCCAGACCAGGGCTCGAACCCGTGTCCCCTGCATTAGCAGGCAGATTCTCAACCACTGCGCCACCAGGGAAGCCCTTGTAGACTTTTTAATAATGGCCATTCCAACTGGTATGAGGGGGTACCTCACTGTAGTGAGGCTTAACTGGGAAATAATGGCATCTGAACTGAGAAGAAATTACCCAGGAGAATGTCTAGAAGAATGTTCCAAACAGAAGTAAGAGCAAAAACAGAAAATGAAAAGACAGCATGATGCATAGAAATTGTAAAGAAACTCATAGCTGGAGCATAAAAGAGGAAGGGGAAAAGAGCAAATAGCATATATTTTGAAATAAAGATGCCAATATGACCTATAAAATGAATTTATATGTGCACTTCCTGTTTCCTAAAACATTAATGCAAAATTACATTCTGTAATTACACATATAGCTCAGTACTGCACAATACAATTGTATCTGGCCATAGAATCTTCAACAAACTAATAATAAATCAAGTTATTTCAATTTTAATAATGATCATATGATGGACATTTCCAAATAATCCTGATGCAGTCCAATTACACTGGTGATTTTAGAGACAACACTAGGTTAGTTTGCTGGCAAGATAATCTGTTCTTTTATACTTTGTGTGCAAATAGGCAAATGAGCATGACATACAATATAAGCCTGTATTTCAACTGAATCAGTCATTGTGATAATTTTTTGGTACAACATTGAAGAGTCTAGCTTCTAAGTCTCTATTTATTGAAATTAACAAGATAGTCACATCTACAAAACAGATTCCCTCCAATATAAATAAATGTAAACTCATCGTTTGGCAAATATTTAAGTGATACTGGTCACCTACGATGAAACCTGAAATACTCACCAAACTGAACATATTAAATGGAATGTGTTGTTTCAGAAAAAAAGCATGCTTTCCAGTGATTACCTCACTCCCTAGTATAAATTGAGTGAAGAGTTTTTAGAGAACATAGAGCATAGCATGTCACTATGAAAACATAAATCAGGTAAGATAAACTTTTTGGTAAGAACACAGTATGAGGAAGTGATTGAGATAAAGATATTTTCAAAGACATGTTGATTGACAGCTACTAAATATAGATCTTATCTATCAAAATATGGATAACAGAGAGGTACGATGAAAAGAAATTATATCGCATGTGTCAGAAACCAACAAAATTTTAATAGTGGCTGTTAGATAATCACTAACAAATTCTGATCCCTTGTCCACAGAATCTAATAAGAAATATGTTTATTAGCATGTTTCTTTCATAACATCATGAGGTCTGTCATTTAAAAATCCTTTCTTCCTAGAATGAGTCATAGAAATCCATTTAAATATTGCTTTATCCTTTTTTAAAAATTAGCAGTAAGCAAAATATCAGCCAATAAAGAACTAAACAAAGGTGAAGACCCATCCTTAAGTATGCACAAGAATTCTTTACACTAGAGGAGTGGGATCAAATATAACAGGACAGTAAATCCATCCCATCTTTGGAAGGAAAAATTAGGTCCAAGGCATAAATTAATCGTGGTATTAAAATAACTGTTTTAATAAGATAGTATTTTCTTTTTAATAGGTGAAGAAAATAATCATTTTTATTTCACCAGCAAAATAGCCTGTATAAAAGAGCGTATCATAAAAGGGGTATGAGGCAAAGGCTACATCTCTCTTATTCTTAGTATCATTTATTAATTTGCGTAGGCCCTTTTTTTTATCCTTTAAACATTTACTCAACAGAGCTGTTGTGCTCAGAATTGATTTTGCTTCCTCAGCCAAATTAGGCTGAGATGCTTTTTGGCTTTCATCTGAATGAACAATTTCCTAGTTAGACACACTGGATTTGGACTTGGGTCAATAAAAGCTTTACTGTGTCTTTTCTCTTTCCTCTTTTCACTTGCCACAGTGGAACCTTTAGCAATGCAATTATGGCTTGAATGAAGAAACATGGAAGGAAACTGGCAGAGAAACAAATAGGAATTCTCTGTGTCCCATACTTGTACCCCTGAAGATCAGTTACCTCTGGGTATGCGTGTAAATTTGTCTAACTTTAACTGTTTGTCTTTGCTATGCTTTGGGAGCATAAATCCTTATCAAAGGTTTAATGTAATCCTACTGAATCTCATGTGGCTAACTCTTAAGTTATTTGCAGTAAAGCCAATTTGATTGGATCCTGGTGTTTAAAAGATTTTGAATGGATTGAGTCAAGGAGCTCTTCTTGCAGCTTTCAATGGTGTCATTAAAAGTATTAAAAAGTATTAAAGTATGACCAAGTATTAAAAAGGTTAGATTTTTAAGATATTCATACACATTTATAAAAATTATTTTTGAGATGTCTACCCTATTTTATAGACTTTGATATAAGAACCATGAAACACTGTATCATTTTATCTGGCACATTTGAACTGAAAGTTACCAGTCCTAAACTATCAACAGTGAATAAAATGCATGTTAGGAACCAAATATAACTACAGAAAGAAAGCTACATAGTTCCTAAGGAGAAAGCATGGGCATTGTGTTAATAAGTCCAGTGATGGTTCCATAGCTTGAATACCAACTGATGCTCCACTCCATTCTATTCCACTTAACTCTGAGGTTGGACCATCTCAATTCTGAAATGGGCAACACTTTCTGGCTCACATATGTATTGAATCTTATCAGATGCTTTCTCTGCACAAGACATGAATAAAATATTGACTTATTTTCTCTGTTCCACGTTCCTTTTAAAATGCCTTTCTAGTGACATAAATAATAAAAAAGCTATGGAATATTCAATAGAGAAAGAGGAAAGAACCAACTAGAAGGAAGCAGGGAAGTATGCAAGCAGGTATAAAAAGATTGATGCATCCATGGGGAAAATACTACATTTAATGATCGATACAAGACATGTTCAGGAATAAATAGAAATAACAAAAAACTCAATGAATTCATTTAGTTGACACATGTCTATTGTAGAACTATTCTCCATCAAGCTCTGTTCTAGGTTCCAGAATGTAATAATTTAACAATCAATGAACAAACCAGTCTCATGTTTCTGCCTACATGCTACAATGGCCCTTACGTTGCAGTAAGGGAAGACAGACAATAAAACAAAGTAAGCAAACTATTTAGTATGCCAGACATTGATGTGTACAATAGGGAAAAAAAAAAAACCAGAAAAAGAGGAATATGAAGGGGATGGGCTGGTCTAGATTAGTATTGAACTGGCTGCCTTGGTCTTTACTGAGGAAGACATCTGACAGATATTTATTCCTAAATTTTATTAGACATTGAAAAAATACACCCCAGTGTAAAATTCACCATACCTATAAGCATAATTTCCTAGAATGAGATTATATCTGTGAAGAAGTTTGAAAAATGTAAAGATGAAAATATGAAACTATTGCCTGAGAAGTGAAATTTATTATTCCATTTCTACCTCATTTTAGAACTGTTGGGTTACTCGTGTGAATCAAATCCAAGTAAAAGATCATATATATTAGGTTGAGAATTATAGACCAATGAGTATCAATTTCTTACTAGACAAACATGTGGAGGTTATATTAATGTATGGGCCAATGAAAGAAACATGATAGGTTAAAAAAAAGACGAAAGGTTTCTGTAAGAAAAGAGAAATCATGCTTAAGCATGTGGATTCTTTCAGAAATAACTAAACATATGACTGGGAAGAAATCAGTGAAGATGACTCATTTAAACTTTCAGAAGACATGTAATATGATTCCACATGAAAGACAATTTTAAAATGAGAATATGTAAAAGGGACATGTTTTCATAGATTCAGAATTGACATAGAATACTGAGGTGAGAGAAAATAACTTTTCGTAAGATATAAACAACTAAACAGTGAGAGTCCCTAGAGCTTATGCAAATAATAAGGAAAGTGTGCAGCACAATCCCGCATGTAATCAGTGGCATGTAGCTGATCTAGGTAGTGAGATGTCAAGCTGATGGAAATAAAGCAATCAATTCTTATTCAGTAACAGTTATTGAGCACCTGCCACATGCAGGGTAACATACTACGTGTTATAGTACAAAGATTTTTTTTTTTTTTTTGCAGTACACGGGCCTCTCACTGTTGTGGTCTCTCCCGTTGCGGAGCACAGGCTCCGGACGCACAGTCTCAGCGGCCATGGCTCACGGGCCCAGCCGCTCCGCGGCATGTGGGATCCTCCCGGACCGGGGCACGAACCCATGTCCCCTGCATCGGCAGGCGGACTCTCAACCACTGCGCCACCAGGGAAGCCCACAAAGATATTTTTAAAATATGGTTCCTGCATTGATATAGTCATCAGCCAGGTAAGACTGTGAAAGACTTACAATGTCAAGTGCAAAGCACATGACATATTTATGCATAGGCTGTCTTGAAAGCATGTAACTCAGGCTGGGATCGAAGTGGTGGTCTTCAAACCAAAGACTGCTTCAATTCAAAGCCACGCATACTCCCACTACTAACAGCTGAAAGCACATGTGGAGGGGGAGTCAAGGAACATTCTAGGAGAGCAGTTGGCTTCAAAAATGGTACAAAGATGAAGAAACACACTTCAAGAAATAAGAAATATTCATGCAGTCAACATTAACTTCTGAGAACCGACTGTGCCAGGAACTCTGCTTAGACCTTGAGATTTACAAAGATGAATGGAAGAGTATGTTAGCCCTCAATTAGCTCTCCCGTCTAGGAAGGGAAAAGGAGAAGAGTGAACCTATTATCTTCACATATTGCCGTAAGTATGTTTTTAAAGAAATGCGCCAAATCTAAGGATGGCCAATAGGATGAAATGATCATCTCTGCTTGGGTAGTATGGATAGGCTTCTCAGGGTGTTCTTGATTTAGGTTTTGAGAGATGACTAGGAATTCAAACATACAAGGGAAAGGGGATATTTTGAGGGAGCAACAGTTTTCAAAAGCACAAACACATGAATTATCTGGAAGCATTAGAGAGAGATTAGATGGTTTTTTATGGTTGAAATAGAAGGTACATGTGATACGACTGGACAGATGGACTTGTGAAGGGCTTTTGCTGCCATGTTAAATATTTCAGTTTGCCCGGAACATGAATTTAATGTGAAGGAAGTATAGAAGATACTTTTCCACCATTGGAAAATTGATGGGTAAAAAATTTTGAAGAAGCTTGAATACTAAATACTTTGTACATTATCTGGAAATCAAGGAGAATTCATCAAAGGATTATCATCCAGAAAGTTTACAGAGTGTTGCTTTAACAAAATTTAGTTGATGACAGGGCGCTTCCCTGGTGGCGCAGTGGTTGAGAATCTGCTTGCCAATGCAGGGGACACGGGTTCGAGCCCTGGTCTGGGAAGATCCCACATGCCGCGGAGCAACTGGGCCCGTGAGCCACAATTACCGAGCCTGCGCGTCTGGAGCCTGTACTCCACAAGAGAGGCCGCGATAGTGAGAGGCCCGCGCACCGCGATGAAGAGTGGCCCCCGCTTGCCGCAACTAGAGAAAGCCCTCGCACAAAAACGAAGACCCAACACAGCCATAAATTAATTAATTAATTAATTTTTAAAAATTTAGTTGATGACAATGTCCAGGATTGTTTGCAGGAGGGAAAATGGTTGCACCTGTGCGAATAGAATCAAAGGAAACTCGCAAGGGCGATAAAGAATCAAAATTAAAATGCTAGAAGGAAGTTTCAAAGATGAGTCCAAGATTTTGATCAATGTGTAAACTGTAGAGAAAATAAAGAACTGCAAAACCTTATAAATAGGATAAAATCCTCTTCATAGAGTATTTGGTAAACACTTAGAAAATTAAAAGTGGAATAATGTTACCTTTTATCTTTATTACAATGTAATTTTTACTTCTTTTAGATTTTATCTTTTTTTTTCTACTTCGATGATTCTTCCAAAGAAACCTTTGGAAATTCAAATCTCCATACAGCTCTTACATGCCCAATATCCTACACTTGATAATAAAATTCTTCAAAGAGGCTCCTAGCATCTGGCGTTGGTACCTTCCCAGCTGTTCTTTCTCTTCTCAGCTCCTCAGGTTGTGGTATTGGGCAACAGACTAGTCTTAGGAATAGCCTTTACTTCCCATGATATTAGTTCTCCTGATTCTAAGACTAGAACAGATGTTCATCCAGGGAAAACAAATTTAAGGCATGGAGGTATATTTCCTCATGTGCTTCCATTTGCACTGACCTTCATCATAGACAGATTTTGCCTGCTCCAGACAGAATCACTGGCTCCAAGCCTTTAAGAGAATAAGCTGATGAGTCAAGAACTGAGACCTTGGACAATGACTCCGTCACTGAAGGGCATATTCCAGCAAACACTGTAGCTTTTCCTCCCACTGCCTTCCTCTCTGCCTTGCCCTTCAGCGCCGTACAGACTGTCTGTTCTCAGCAGAAAATTCACTCTTGCTCCAAATCCACACAAAACAGACTTTACAATGGGTGTTACTGGTGGAAGATATGTTTTCATTTCTATTTACCCTTCTTGTCCGCCCAAGGGTAGATTTTATACGATTTATCATCCATTCTAATGATATTTTGGTAGTAAAAGAAATGCTATTAATAATTACCTTGGGCCGTCACATGTAGAGGAGGACTTGGGACACAGGATTACACAGCTGAATGAGATTTTCTACCAATTACTTCTCTGGGCTCTCTAAAGAGTGGTTATAGGATGTGACATCAGGGAAAATGCTATGTAGATTTTAAAAACACTGAATTTGGTATGATTCAAGGACTTTGCTGGATTAAGTAGAGCCTTATGTTTTCCCAGCAAAAACAGTGTGTTCCCTTTCTCTTCTATTTCTTATTGTTACTTGAAATAATTTTCATGTGTACTGTCTACTTTACTATTCTCTTTCTTCTGGTCGTCCATAAACTTGGAGACCTCATTTTAGTTTTTATTACCACACTATAAGTGTTCACAAACCTTGACCCCGCTAAAAATTTTATTTTATCATTTTAGCAGTATGTATCATTTAGGAAGTTATTTTAAGAGCTCTGTTTACTTGTAGCTCACTTAGACTCAATCTTCTTTTGAACTCTTCCCCCCCCATCACCCCCCACACATACATATCCACACATCTGGCAGGAGCAATTAATTAATCACCATGCAATATGCTCTAGCTCTTTCTGTAACATTCAGGGTAAGGAAAAAACTAACAATACCATTTAATCACCACCGTGCCCAACTTGGCAGGTAATTATTAGTCATTCTTTGTATACCTTGGAGGCAATGAAGTGTCATCAGAAAATATTCACTAAACTGAAATTTTAAACGCATTCAATACAAAATACAAAATGAATGTCACTGTACACAAAATACTGTACTAAAGCTGTAAGTAGTAACAAAGAAATAAAGACATAATCCCTGCCAAAAAGAACTTACAACTTATGTCTAAATTTAAAAATACAAGCCTAAAAATTACTTAAGAATTCCCATCAATAAATCTGAACCACTATCTTACACGATATACAAAAATAAACTAAAAAATGCATTAAGACTTGAATGTAAGACCTGAAACCATAAAACTCCTAGAAGAAAGCACTGGCAGCCAGCAGTTTTACATAAGTCTTAGCAATACTTTTTGGATCTGTCTCCTCAGGCAAGGGCAACAAAAAACAAAAATTAACAAATGGGACTACATCAAACTAAACAGCTTTGGCACAGCAAAGGAAGTCAGCAACAAAACAAAAGGGCAACCTACTGAAAAAGAGAAAATATTTGCAAATATATATAAAGAGGCACAGACTTCCAGTTATATAATAAATAAGTCATGGGGATGTAATATACAGACTAGGGAATATAGTCAATAATACTGTAGTAACTTTAACTAGTGACAGACGGTAACTAGACTACCAGTGGTGATCATCTCATCCTGTGTATAAATGTCGAATCACTATGTTGTTCACCTGGAACTAATACAACATTGCAAGTCTATTATACTTCAATAAAAAAAAAGAATATACATCCATTTAGGAGGAAACATATAAAATCTAAACAATGGTTTTTAGCACTATGGGTTATATAGGGAATGTCTTAAAGGTTCTGTTGTTTCCTACATTAAGAGATGAAAAAAGGAGAACAAGCATCCGGTCAGTTTACAAAAAGGAAGTACTTTAATCAGAAAGCAGGTAGTACTTTTAAGCTGTTCGGCAAAGTATGACCACAAATATTTTAAGGTAATGGAAAGCTATGACACTCAGCAAGGTGAACTTCTGGGCCAACAGGAAGTAAGACACTTGCCCTTGGGAGAAGCCCTTAGAGGTGAGAAGTTAACAGGCAGTCCAGTTCCTGCTTCAGTGTAACCACTTGAGGGAGAGGAACCGTGGAGCTATGGGTGCTTCCTTCTGACAACAGTGTGGTGATGTGAGACCATAGTGCGCATTCTGCCTTCTCCCGTGACTCACTTGGCCTCCTTTTTAATTCTTGGCTGATTCCCTTTGGGGTAGTGGTACAACTATAAAGGGAGCCTCACTGAAATCAAACTATGGCCCCCAAAACATCACTACTGTTACTCCATCACCAGCCACATCTAACCTGTGAGATTATCTTGCCCCAAGTACAGAAGAGAGACATTGGGGGGCATGAGAAATTGGAGTCACTGCTTCTGACCAGCTCTGTGTGTACCATTAAGGGCTTCATTTAATTGCTGTATGTGGCTGGCTTAAAGGGAATTATAATACATTTATTTTTGCTACTCAAACTGTGTCCCATGGACTAACACCATCATGACCTGGCTGCTTGTTAGACATCAGATTATCAGGCTATATCCCAAATGTACAAATCAGAATCAGCATTTTAAAAGGGTACAGAGATACTCAGTGCATGTCCTTGTGCCCTGGTACAGGCTGTAGTTTTCTTCATCTCTTGTTGCTAAATTTGTGGAGATTGTTCTGCTTTTCATGCCTGTCTTGCTTGGGCTCACTGGTGAAACCCCAAACAGACAATTGTCAGAACAGTTCTTTTGAGAGGTGGTTCCCCAAACCTTATAGTTTGTCAAGGTTGGAGGGGAAAAGGAGGGAGGGCGTATCCAGAAAGGGAGGTTGAGGGAATAGTGGGAAGAAGAGAAAACATAAAAAAAGAAAAAAAGGGAGATTGGGACTGACATACACACTACCGTACATAAAATAGATAACTAATAAGGACCTGCTGTATAGCACAGGGAACTCTACTCAGTACTCTGTAGTGGCCTATATGGGAAAACAATCTAAAAAAGAGTGGATATATGTATGTGTATAACTGATTCACTTTGCTGCACATCTGAAACTAACACAACATTGTAAATCAACCATACTCCAATAAAAATTTAAAATGAAAACAAAATAGATAACCAACAGGGCCTACTGTACAGCACAGGGAACTCTGCTCAATACTCTATAATAACCTAACTGGGAAAAGAATTTGAAAAATAATAGATACATACAACTGAATCACTTTGCCATACACCTGAAACTACCACAACATTGTTAATCAACTATACTCCAATATAAAATTTTAAAAAATTTTTAAAAAGAAAAAGGAGGCAAGAGTTAAAGCAAGGGACATTTGCATCTTTTAAAATACAAAATATCATAAAGAGATTTTAAACTATAATCTATGAGATCTAGACAAACGCTGAAAACATATTACATGCGTAAAATTTAATACCAATTCGTTACCTTGTTAAAATACATCTACCAGAAAACTAGAGAATTTATCACATATCGTACTTCCTAGATGAACATTTTTTAATTCAATCCCATTAAAGGTACTAACAAGATTAGGAAGCCCACTGTCCTGGACATCTTTTGTTTGTCTGCTATTCCTGTGCTCTGGGAAAGATAACCCCCTTCCCTGGGGAACTGCTCCCCACAGCAAGATAACTATATGATGGGGAAGAAGTCTCCACCAACTCCCAAGTCCATTGTTGAAGGTTAAACATATGAGCCGAGCCAAGCCAATCATCATTCTTTCCCACGTGTTCTTATGTTTCCACGTGCTCTTATGTTTTTGTTTTTGTTTTTCAAACTGAAGCTGAAGGAAGGGATTCAATTCCAACTAGTGGCAGAAGTTTTGAGATAGGAAACATGAAACTCTGTATCTATGGTTCTGTCAACAAGAGGGTGATCAGTAACTGTAGAACATGAGACCCAAATAGGGAGAAAATTAAAAATGAGCTAACAAGGGAATGAGCCCTGGCTGCTTGTCAGTGAGTGGTCTGGAGTGTCCTCAGGTCAAGCTGCAAGCTGTGTAAATCTCCTAATGATCTCCTCTTTTTACCTAAGTTTATTCAAGTTAAATGTATCTTATTTGCAACCACAAAAATCTTAAAGGAAATACCATTGCTACTTCTCAGCCTTTTTCTCAGGACTCGAGAAGTGCAACGAGAGAAAGAAAATGAATAGAAAGAATAAACATTGAAAATAAAGAAAATGTAGTTATGTGTCGATGGCATAGCTATCTAGAACATAGAAAGACTCAGTTTAGAAATATTGGAAAAATATGAACAGATGGTAATGTTGCTAAAAGTTAAAATATAAAAATCAAAAATAACTTTTCTATGAATTAGCAACAAGAAATCAGAAAACATAACAGAAAAAGATTTAAACGCAGCCCAAACCCCCTCTTCCTGGATAGGAAAACACACATTGAGATGTCTATTCTTTTAAATAAATCTTGCAAATGATACATCTTAAACAGTTAATAGTTTCTGCCTTTGGGCAAGAACCTTGGAAAGAGAGGGAAGGAAAATGAGGGGCAAGCTCTTTCATCCTTTAGTCTGTATATTTTTGTATTATTTGAATTATTTATAATCATGTATTCATGCAGAACATTTGTAATTCAAGGAAGCAATGGCACAAAAATAGTTTTGGGCTCTAACATCACAAATAATTCTTTTACAATTTGAGGGGTCAGAAGTGGTCTGGCATGAATCCTCAAAGAATATTGATCGGTTTTTATAATATAATTTGCTATGTGCTTTTTCTCCTTCCCAAAACTGGAGGTCAACCAGATGGTAAGTTCCTTGAGAGCAAAAAAATTTTCAGCTTTGTACCCAAGTACTTATTAACACAATGCTGATATTTGGTAGTGTTCAATAAGTGCTACTATATTTTGTTAAGTGAATGTGTGGTAAAGAATATAGCCATTCTGGGGACAATCATAAGGCCATCTACAAAGAATTATCTAAATGTACATGGAAAACTCTTTTCTAAGTGAAAACTTGAAGTCTTTAAGGATTTCCTGTTGTCACTTCTCAGATGACTTTTGCTGCCATAGAAATATAGTGATTGGGAGAAAGATAATGATTTTGGCGAATGATACAATTGATTTGAGAGGTAGGGTTGTGGGCTAAATGTAGGAGGATACATTCAACGTACCAAAAATAAGAAGAACACAGCCCATTCAACAGACTGCAAAAATATATCTGTAGTTTTACAAATCCAGTAGATAAACTGATTATTAGAGGAAAAAGTTCTTCCCACATTAAGCAGAATCTGCCACAATGTTCCTAAGAAAAGAATGTATCTCTGGGTAATTAGACATGCCAAGCCAAGGCAATTCTCCATACACTGCATGTCATGATGGTGAATGCAATACAAGCTCAGATGTACAAAGGATACAAATATTTCATCAGTTCCTTATTGTTGAATTAAAAATAATATTATCTTTTCAGCAATATGTATACTTACAACTGTTGACAAAATGTTAATAATAGTTCATTCTTTTTCTTTTGTTTATCTAAATCTTAGGCTCAACTTTTTGTGAAAATTTATAAGAAATTTTTTCCTAGCAAACATATTTTTAAATCACCTTAAATGCTTTACACTTAAACTGAAAATGATTTACAAAGATTATTTTTTCTTTTAGATACATTCATTAATTTTTATAGGAGGGACAATAGTGAAAGAGGATAAAAGAGTCTAATCCCAAGATTTTCTGGGAGCAGAGAACCTGATCTCTTTGAAATGAATGAGCTGTCCCTAAAATCAATATTGTAAATGACATCTTCCCCTTTCTTCCCTTTCCAACAGAAAGACTCTAACTATGAAATGCTAGGTTAGGTCTTGGTGATTCTGATGCTGGTGATTTATGTACAACCAAAGCTGCTCTATTTCGCTCTACTTTTGGTAGAGCCAATCGAAAAACAGTGTTTTGAGTTTGTGGAAAATACAAAGAGACCTCTATCAAGACTCTATTATTTAGATGATTAAAGGGAATATTTCCTTTTTCCAGAAAGTTTGCCTTCTTAATTATGAGTCAGATACGAAGAATGATGATAACACAGTAATAATAATAAATGCTGATATTGCTTAAGCACTTGGTACCAAGCACTATTTTAAGTACTCTGTATGTGAGACTTAGTTCTCACTACGACCATATACAGTATTTGCAATATTACCTCCATTTTACTGACTTAGCTTGGCCATTTTCATCAGTCAGGAACTGGCAGAGCTGGGGTTGAAACTGAAGCATGACAAACACTGGAATCCCCCTTCACATCTTTTTTTTCCTTTTTTTCTATTCCCCTCATAGACCTGCCATTCATTGATTCATTTTTGCTCCTCATCCTTTCTTGGACTCCATTTTTTCCCGGCTGTGTCTTAAGAGAACCTCAGGCACAGAGAGCATGATCATCCTAAATTTACAATACTAGCTCATAGAATGTTACATTTTACTTTTTAACAACCAAAATCTTTCAAAAGCACGTTTTCCCTTGAGGTTCATGCCACCTCAAAGATTTGGCATCTACCTTATCATTTTCCTCCCTGCCGTAATTTGGAGAGACTCCTAAGTCAGCAGATGGCTCTTCTAAGACCTAATGGCCTTACAGTTTGTTGATTACCTCAACAGGGATGACTTGACTTTCACTTAACTTCTGCAACGACACCATCATCAACAAACAGAAGCACTGACATCCTTTTCCCACAACAATAATTTTCTGTTGTCGCTAAGATTTTTAACCCTCTTAGTTTGCCAAATAAATCTTCTCATATCACCCATTTCTCTCTATTTTTAGTCTATTTTCATCCTGTATGTGATGAGCCATTGCCCTGCATCCTTCTATCCTGCTCTTCTTCCAAAGTGTCCCTCTGCAAAACAACCACTGCTGCAATCTAGGCACAGCTCAAAATACAGAACAAATGTTCACATACAACTATGTAGACTATCAGATCATTCCAACAAAACTATATTATATGTTTTCATCCGTGCTTTCAAAACTATTTAGCCATTCAGTTGTATATTCTGAATAAGCTCCCTCTCCGAGTCCCTTCAGTGGTCAATCATTCCCAACTTGCACCCTTACCCTCAGGGCCCCTGTCTCAACATGCTCTCACCTCACAGCAGATTACCACGCTTTCATCCTCACAGAAAAAGTCAGAGATTGTAAACACAGTCCCGCATTTCTGCTTCCTTACCCATAGCTGTGCCTCCCCTTATCTTGTTTACTCGGTGGCAGAGGAAACAGTTTCCAGGCCATTCATGTATCTAAACCTGAAACCCCTCCCCTCCAAATCTTGATCCATGGATTATCCATCATTCCTGTGCACTTAATCTTGTTTACTAATGACTCTTCTGCATCAGCATATAAATATTCTCTAGTTACTCCCATTAAATAAAAACCCTTCCAGGGCTTCCCTGGTGGCGCAGTGGTTGAGAACCTGCCTGCTAATGCAGGGGACATGGGTTCAAGCCCTGGTCTGGGAGGATCCCACATGACGCAGAGCAACTAGGCCCATGAGCCACAACTACTGAGCCTGAGCGTCTGGAGCCTGTGCTCCGCAACAAGAGAGGCCGCGATACTGAGAGGCCGGCGCACTGCGATGAAGAGTGGCCCCCGCTTGCCACAACTAGAGAAAGCCCTCGCACAGAAACAAAGACCCAACACAGCAAAAATAAATAAATAAATTAAAAAAAAAAAAAAAAAAACCCTTCCAGGCATTACATGCCTCTCTAGATTTTGCCTCAGAACTTGCTTTCCTTTCATAACCAAGTATCTTAAAAAGCAGCTTTCTTCATTGTTTCTAACTCAATTCCCTAAAATCCAGTGTCTGGCTCCACTTCTTAACAATGACCTTTAACTGACTAAGTTTGATGCCTTCTCGCCCTTGGCCTTCCCTGATGCCCTTGAATTTGATGTAGGTTCCCTACCCTGAACTGCCATAATGCCCTGCGTTTATTTGTATCATTGCATTTAATACACCCCCTCATAGTTATCTTTTCATATATTTATCTCACTCCCTTTACTCCTTGCTTCCAACCCATCATTAATATCTGCTGTTATTTTCTTCTAAATATTATCTCTGTCCATTGCCTCATGTTCATCCTGGTCCAATTCAGGACTTCAGAATTCCTTATCAAAAGAATCTGACATATCAAAATAGATTGTTTACCCTTACAGAACTTCCAGAAAAAACTTGCTACCAAGTCAACTAATCACACTGAGTGATTGTACATATTCATTTGAATTTCCTCCAAGTTCCCCAATTTTCTCAGGAAACCAATGAAAAGAATGAAAGGTAAACTAGGACATAATGAGTAGGCCCCAGAAACTAGAGCAAGGAGGATTCAATGAAGGAATAGAGAAACGTCCCAGGGAAAGGGACAGGAAACTTGCTGTCCTATCACCCAGGGAGGGTACTGTCAGGCTCCCAGCTCCTTTCTCAGTGAGCCAGGGCAGTTTGACAGCACACGATCCAGCACAAAGAGAGAAGGTGCCATCATCCAGAGTTTCCTAGACCTGTCAGGGATGTAAGAAAATGGCTAAAAAAAATCCCTGATATAAAAACAAGAAAGTCCTAAAAAATATTTTGATGCTTTTTTGTTGGTCTTCTGCAAGAAGAAGAATTAGAAGGGGCGGGGGGGAGGAGAAATTAAAAAGCAACCACAGGGTCTTCCCTGGTGGCGCAGTGGTTGAGAGTCCGCCTGCCGATGCAGGGGACGCGGGTTCGTGCCCCGGTTCGGGAAGATCCCACATGCCACAGAGCAGCTGGGCACGTGAGCCATGGCCGCTGAGCCTGCGCGTCCGGAGCCTGTGCTCCGCAACGGGAGAGGCCACAACAGGGGGGGGGCCAAAAAAGTGAGAGGCCCGGGTACTACAAAAAAAAAAAAAAAAAGCAACCACAATATAGCATTGTTTGGTGAATCCTGAGTGTAGCAAGCATATGCCAAGTAAATCAGCTCATGGTGAAAGGTATGACCATCTCCCCTCCAACAAAGAGCTGCACCAAGTCTTAGGAAGCCAATTCCTTTAGCCCTTCACTTTACTTGTGCTCAGAATCAGGACATAAAGACAGTATTACAGCAGTTATCATATCCCTGTGTAATGCATTACTTTTAGATTCAATTTATTTTTAAATTTGTGAGCTTAGATTAAGAAGAAATGGTCTTACAAGATTGATTTTTAAATGAGATTTTATTGTGTAAAAGATTAAATATAGTAAATGCCCCCAATTATAAAGATGATGCTTTTTATTTTAGGTTCCACAAATGTTTTTAGAAAGTCTGTATTTGAGCCTGAAACCTCAGTATAGAAAAGTCTGTATTTTGAGATTATTTTCAAGTGATTACCACATAAAATGGCAGAATTTTTCTTTAAGGGGAAAAAATACTTCATTGTGACAGAGGAAATTGTGTTGTTGTTGGACCAACCACTTGACTATGAGAAGGAAACTCCAATTGTGCAACTCAAATTCTCAACCACACGTGCAGGGAATAGGGAATTTTCTGCACAAACAGAATATTTACAGCACAGAATTAAGAGGTAGAAGAATCATAGTTGGCTCTAGCACTGACTGCTGAGATGGCTAAAATGCAGCTCCACTAACTATAGGGACCACCTTCACTGCATGACACTCTCATGACAAAATCACAGCTGGCCGGGACCTTAGGGGCACGAAGGCCAGGCTGTGACCCCGTGTAAGAATGTCTTACCCTGTGTCCCTGGCAGGTGGCCTGCTCAGCTCCAGCTGAAACACAGCACCTCAGAAAAATAGCCCTGCTCACTTTTGGATGTTTCCAGAGGTTAAAAGGTTTCACTTAACATTGTATCAAAATTTCTGTCATTGGGTCTTTATCTCTTTGTCACATATCAGAGACCCGAAAAATCTATCCCTTTGATAGGATAACACTTCCCGTATTTTGTTATATCTATTATCAAGCCTTTCCTTCTTGAGGGCTGAAACATCCCTAATTTTTTTTAAAACTATTTTATGCTTGGCATGATTTCCAGAATCTTCACCGTCTTTATCTTCATCTGCTAGGCAAGTTCACCTTTCCAAAACTTGTCTTAAAGTGTAGCATCTCTAGCTAGACATAGTATTCAGATGTAGTTTGACCATTAAAAATATGATGAGGGCTTCCCTGGTGGCACAGTAGTTGAGAGTCTGCCTGCCGATGCAGGGGACACGGGTTCGTGCCCCGGTGCGGGAGGATCCCACATGCCGTGGAGCGGCTGGGCCCGTGAGCCATGGCCGCTGAGCCTGCGCGTCTGGAGCCTGTGCTCCGCAATGGGAGAGGCCACAACAGTGAGAGGCCTGCGTACCACAAAAAAAAAAAAAAAAATTAAAAACACAACTTTTATGGTCATACAATTTCCCCTTGATAGACTATAGATATTATTTCATTTAATTCTGCATATGATATGAGAAGTGCCGGCTTTAGTGACCAGCTTCTTCTGATTGGATATTTATGCAATTATTTCTTCACTGTAGATATCAAGAAAAGTCATCATGATTAACCCCTTGTTTGCCTTCTTCTATATCTATCATTTTCTATCCAATTGTATTTATCTTACTTTTATTATAAAGTTACAGTTTTTCTCTCTCAGAACTTCCATATCTCTGAACGTGATTTCAAAATTACTTTTTCTACATCCATCTGCTTTTAATATGGATTGTCATTTTCATAATAGTTTTCTTATTTTCTATTATTCCCTTCTTTATTTTAGCTTATTTGTTGTCGTTGTTGTTCTTTTTAATTCCCCAAAATGGCAATCGTACGATCATGGGATGCTTTCATTTAATAATCTGGTACAGGCATCTGAACATCAATGAACGTATATGCTAACTTCTTGAAAAACAGGCTTTTCCATAATACATCAAGAGGAGTCTAGTGTCATTTACTGGTTTACCTAGGAAAACTTTTTTCCTCCACTAGGCTAGTCACTTTGTAGCTGGGTATTTGAACTCTTTTTCTTTCTCTTTTTTAACATCTTTATTGGAGTATAATTGCCTCACAATGTTGTGTTACTTTCTGCTTTATAACACAGTGAATCAGCTATACGTATACATATATCCCCATATCCCCTCCTTCTTGTATCTCCCTCCCACCCTCCCTCTCCCACCCCTCTATGTGGTCACAAAGCACTGAGGTGATCTCCCCATGCTATGCAGCTGCTTCCCACTAGCTGTCTGTTTTACATTTGGTAGTGTATATATGTCAATTCTACTCTCTCACCTCGTCGCAGCTTACCCTTCCCACCTCCCCAGTGTCCTCAAGTACATTTTCTACATCTGTGTCTTTATTCCTGTCCTGCCCCTAGGTTCATCAGAACCATTTTCTTTTTAGATTCCATATATATGTGTTAGCATACAGTATTTGTTTTTCTCTTCCTGACTTACTTCACTCTGTATGACAGACTCTAGGTCCATCCACCTCACTACAAATAACTCAATTTCATTTCTTTTTATGGCTGAGTAATATTCCATTGTATATATGTGCCACATCTTTATCCATTCATCTGTCAATGGACACTTAGGTTGCTTCCATGTCCTGGCTACTGTAAATAGAACTGCAATGAACATGTGGTACATGTCTCTTTTTGAATTATAGCTTTCTCAGGGTATATGCCCAGTAGTGGGATTGCTGGATCATATGGTAGTTCTATTTTTAGGTTTTTAAGGAACCTCCATTCTGTTCTCCATAGTGGCTGTATCAATTTACATTCCCACCAACAGTGCAAGAGGGTTCCCTTTTCTCCACATTTATTGTTTGTAGGTGTTTTGATGATGGTCATTCTGACCGGTGTGAGGTGATACCTCAGTGTGGTTTTGATTTGCGTTTCTCTGATGATTAGTTGAGCATCTTTTCATGTGTTTGTTGGTAATCTGTGTATCTTCTTTGGAGAAATGTCTATTTAGGTCTTCTGCCCATTTTTTAGAGTGGGTTGTTTGTTTTTTTGATATTGAGATGCATGAGCTGCTTGTATATTTTGGAGATTAATCCTTGTCCGTTGTTTAGTTTGCAAATATTTTCTCCCATTCTGAGGGTTGTCTTTTCATCTTGTTTATGGTTCCTTTGCTGTGAAAAAACTTTTAAGTTTCATTACGTCCCATTTGTTTATTTTTGTTTTTATTTCCATTTCTCTAGGAGGTGGGTCAAAAAGGATCTTGCTGTGATTTATGTCATAGAGTGTTCTGCCTATGTTTTCCTCTAAGAGTTTGATAGTTTCTGGCCTTACATTTAGGTCTTTAATCCATTTTGAGCTTATTTTTGTGTATGGTGTTAGGGAGTGATCTAATCTCATACTTTTACATGTACCTGCCCAGTTTTCCCAGCACCATTTACTGAAGAGGCTGTCCTTTCTCCACTGTACATTCCTGCCACCTTTATCAAAGATAAGGTGTCCATATGTGCGTGGGTTTAATCCCTGGGCTTTCTATCCTGTTCCATTGATCTATCTTTCTGTTTTTGTGCCAGTACCATACTGTCTTGATTACTGTAGCTTTGTAGTATAGTCTGAAGTCAGGGAGCCTGATTCCTCCAGCTCCGTTTTTCTTTCTCAAAATTGCTTTGGCTATTCAGGGTCTTTTGTGTTTCCATACAAATTGTAAAATTTTTTGTTCTAGTTCTGTGAAAAATGCCATTGGTTGTTTGATAGGGATTGCACTGAATCTGTAGATTGGTTTGGGCAGTATAGTTATTTTCACATTGTTGACTCTTCCAATCCAAGAACATGGTACATCTCCCCATCTGTTTGTATTATCTTTAATTTCTTTCATCAGCGTCTTATAATTTTCTGCAAACAAGTCTTTTGTCTCCTTAGGTAGGTTTATTCCTAGGTATTTTATTCTTTTTGTTGCAATGGTAAATGGGAGTGTTTCCTTAATTTCTTTTTCAGATTTTTTGTTGTTAGTGTATAGGAATGCAAGAGATTTCTGTGTATTAATTTTTAATTAATTAACTTCACCAGATTCATTGATTGGCTCTAGTAGTTTTCTGGTAGCATCTTTAGGATTCTCTATGTATAGTATCATGTCATCTGCAAACAGTGACAGTTTTACCTCTTCTTTTCTCATTTGGATTCCTTTTATTTCTTTTTCTTCTCTCTTTGCCATGGCTAAAACTTCCAGAACTATGTTCAATAATAGTGGTGAGAGTAGGCAACCTTGTCTTATCCCTGATCTTAGAGGAAATGTAGCTTGTTTAAAAAAAAATCTAATTCTATTTTATCCCATTATCATTTTACATTTATTCTTTAATAATTTTATTTAAATTGCTCAGTTATTTAATTTTTTAATCATGTTTTTTAAAGTGTCTTATCCAAAACACTTATCTAAAAGTGTTTCCTGGGCTTCCCTGGTGTTGCAGTGGTTAAGAATCTGCCTGCCAGTGCAGGGGACATGGGTTCGAGCCCTGGTCTGGATAGATCCCACATACTGTGGAGCCACTAGGCCCGTGCGCCACAACTACTAAGCCTGCGCTCTACAGCCCACGTGCCACAACTACTGAGCCCATGTGCTACATTTACCAAATCCTGCACACCTAGAACCCATGCTCCGCAAACAAGAGAAGCCACCACAGTGAGAAGCCCGCACACCTCAACAAAGAGTAGACCCTGCTCATCGCAACTAGAGAAAGCCCGCATGCAGCAAAGAGGATCCAACGCAACCAAAACTACATAAATAAAATAGAAGTGTTTCCTGGTATCACCCCACTTGTTTTGAAGTGTTTCTCCTTTTTACTTTTTGTTTTTTGCTTTTTTAGTTTTAAGTATCTGTGCACAGATCTCTTGTTGTATTTATTCTATCTACAGTTCATCATCAAATGGCCACAGATCTTACTAAACTTACTACTTGTGTCAGAGTGGTAGGGTAGACTCTCTTTGTCTCAGCTCTTATTTTTTCATTTATAAACTGGTTTAATTATTTCCTTCTAACTTAATTTGGAGGCTAGACTACTGATAGTTTGAAATACCTTTTCAGTTTTTAGCTCCTTGGAGACAGGTGGGGCCAGTGGGTTAAGAAGAGCTGAGGAGCCTTGATTCAATTTTTCTATGTAAGAAAATATGTTCTGTCAAATTTGATAAATTCAACCTCACATTGCAGCCATTGCCCCCTACAAAGTAGCCCTTGCTGATAGAAAGCCATGTCTCTGTCCAGACCCAGGACTCGTGGTGAAGACATGGAACACACTCATTTCTGCTTTTGTTTTGATACTTGAATGTTAACTTATCTCTTCTTAGGAACATCATTCAAAATCTATAAAGCTGAATTCCAGGTGGATGCTTCCCCTAAAACTTTGCATCACCACAGGCCTTGTTATTTTTTTTCCCAGCTCAAAGAAATTACAAATGGCACTTCCTTCACTGAGCTTTCTTTTCTCTGTTTTCCTTTGACGAGGAAGTGGATGCGATACATTGTCCATTTCCCAGTCTTCATTTTCCCAAATAAAGAATTCTTGATTAGGACCCTTCAGGATTCCCTTGCTTATGTTTAAAGAAATTTGCCATCTGTGTTGTTTCCAGAGAGAGATGTATTAGTTCTTGGTGTCCTATTTCATTTAGGCTAAGGTTGTCACTGTTTCTAAAAGATATTACATAGATTTATAATGTGGCTGTCCCTTAGCTTATTATAGTTAAGGCTAAATTTCATTGCTTTTGATCATTTCAGTAATTTTAAGCAGAAATTTCTGCAAAAACAACTTCATTCTCTTCTTCTATCAGAGTCACATGATGTGCTACCCAAGACTTTGTCTATCTAAAAATATCTTTTTTGTTGCTTTCAGGCATGAAAGGTTACTTAGATTAATACATATTCTCAAATCACAATATTTTTCTTTTGTACTTTTTATTGCTCATTGCCCTCTGGTACCTAATTTTGCAAAATCTGAAGGGAGCCTTACTTTTGCTTTCTTTATAAGTAACACGTTACTTTTTAGTGCTTGAGTACTTGAACCTCAAGACTTTCTTCAGGATAATAGAGGGAAATATATCAGCATCACTCGTCATATTTCTGCAAGTTTCCGTAAAATAGGAACATAACCATCATTGTTATCATCACAGCGAAGCATTTTTAAATAGTTTCTGATGTTCTGTCTCCCACTTCTTACTCCTCCTCATTGAAAGGGAAGCTTCAAAGACCAGTGAGAGGGCTTCCCAGGTAGCGCAGTGGTTGAGAATCTGCCTGCCAATGCAGGGGACACGGGTTTGAGCCCTGGTCTGGGAAGATCCCACATGCCGTGGAGCAACTAGGCCCGTGAGCCACAACTACTGAGCCTGCGTGTCTGGAGCCTGTGCTCCGCAACAAGAGAGGCCGCGGTAGTGAGAGGCCGGCGCACCGCGATGAAGAGTGGCCCCCGCTCGCCGCAACTGGAGAAAGCCCTCACACAGAAATGAAGACCTGACACAGCCAAAAATAAATAAATTAATTAATTAATTAAAAAAAAAAAAGACCAGTGAGAGCCAGGCATCCTTTGTTTCCTCTACAGAGTGGCTGGAATATATGGAAGGTCACTGCTCACCTGTGGTCATATATCTTGCTGCTTTCCTTCTCTTGTAGGTATCTGCCCATAAAAGTGAAATTTGTTCTATTTCCATTGCTTGGTAATGTCTCCAAGGCTAGCCCTGCCCCTTTGGGGCAAGGTCTACTGTCTCCAGCTGTTTATTCATAACTGAGTAGGTGAATTCATTTCGAGAAGAAGTTGTAAAACACCTCATGTAAAATGAAGCTGCTTCCTCCAATCAAGAAATAGCTTGATGTTATATTTCAGTGTCCAGTTGGCCCTTGCATCTACTTCATTTAGCTAAGAAATCAAGGGTAGGCAGAGAGATGATTAATAAGCCCCAACAAAACCCCTACAATGTAATTCTATGATTTTACTACTTTATTAGTTTTGTTTTCCTGATTCCTGATGGACTCTTTTTATAATGTAGATGTGAACCTTTAATTGATATTTTTATATAATTTCTTGAGAGAAAAGAAGATGTAAATATGGAGAATTGCATTCATGGCCTCGTTTCTCTTTAGTTTTTATGTGTGCATTTGTTTGTTGAATTTGTGAAATATAATGCCAGATTCCAGACTCTGCATTGATAGTGCCCTTTCCTGGTATAGAAATAGCACTGACCTCTAAGATCAAACTTATCCTGTGAGAGGAGTTCACTGGAGCCACTCTCTTGAGAGCTTTCTCTAATATCTACACCATCTCTTGTAATAGCTCCTTGAACTCTCAGCCCAATTTACTGGGCCACCCCTTGCCAATTTGGTAAACCGTCCCTCCTGACATATGAACCTGACTGGTGGGATGATTCCACTTGTTACTATCACTAGAGATATATCTAACCAGCATGCTGGTCTCAAGCACTTTTCCTTAGCCTGACCTTACATATTCTGTGTCTGGCTGAAATTCTCAACGGGACTGGCAATTTAGTGACTTCCGTGGTTTTCATCACAAACGCAAGTTCTCTCTTCTATATTTCAGAGGCAAGGAAGAGATGATAAACCACACGTGTCCTTATGCCCCTATTTTCCCTCACAATTCTTGAATTACAAACCTTGAAAGCAGTAAATATTTGAATCTCTGGAACTTTAAAAAGAGAAAAAAATAAATAAGAAAAAAGCAAGCATGGTCTTTCACATAGCAAACACATGCATGGATTTCTCTGCCCATATTCAAATATGGAAGAATCATTATAAAGCTACAGGAAGCTAAACTGTGCTTTCCCACCCAATGTTCAGTTGAATCTATTTGTGTTTCTATAACACGTAGCTCAATTAAATGTGAATTCATCTACATATCAAATACTTGGGAGGAAAGAAAGCAAGAACAAATAGATTGTTTTATTATCAGTAACTACTATATTTGACCAATTTGCTTTCACAAAGAGAAGGGAGATAAGATCATTCAGGCCTGGATGATATCCTGACTTTCGAAACAACATGGCAACCTTCTGTGAATTTCCCTATTTCATGTATTATGCTTTTGTCAAGTTGTATGTCAACTAACATTTATTTTACTAATTTACAAATTTTACTAATTTGCAAAGAACTAAGTTCAGTTCTTTGCACTTGAACAGCATCCACATTGCCAGTCACTGTTACTGTTATATAATTTTTATCCTAAGAGAGCTCATTGGTTCTGAAGAACAGAGACGTAATGAGTCATTTAATTCAAAGATACGGGACACTATATTGTGGGAATAAGTAGTTCCGAAAACACTGCCAGTATCTGAAATAGGCTTTGGATTAGTGATTTGTGCTAAGCAGTCCTAAGTACTCACAAATGGAGTGTGAATACACAGCAGAAGAGGAAGAAAAGCTAAACAAATGTCACTTTTTTCAGGAGCCCATAGTACATGGCTAAGAATGCATTTTTCATATTTACAGATGAAAGTAAATTAGCTATAATAAGCTTCTAACTGGGCTTCATCTGAAGGTTTTAAGTGGTGTTAATATTTGGAAATGCAAAGGTATTTAAGTGGATACTACTAAATCTACCACAGCAACTCACAGCCCGAAAGCAATTTGTATTTTGTTGTTGTACATGTTGATATAAAAGAAAGGAACATAATGAACTGAAGTTTTTCCCCCAAAGGAACTTGACCTCGTTAGTGGGGAAAAAGAAGAAGAATCAAAGTAAAATTAAAAACAGCTGTTTGGCCTAAAGGAAGAAAAGGATTCCCCAGTGACAAATTTACAATCAAGAGAAAATTGGGTCCAAAGAAATGAAATGAAGACAGCCAACGTGATTGTCTCTAAATTTATATAAAATAGTTTAAGTATCAAAGGACAGGAAGGAGAAATGTCTCAAAAGAACCAAACTTTACAGTTACTCTCCAAAAGGAACAAGGAGGAAAGAAGAAACAAACTGCAGTATTTGTATATACTACACATTTCAGAATTTTCTTTAAAGCTGCCACAAAGTTTCAATATATCTTTAGCATATACTTAACACAGCTACATCAAAGATGAGCCGAGGGAGGATGGGAGGGAGGCTCAAGAGGGAGGGGATATGGGGATATATGTATACGTATAGCTGATTCACTTGGTTATACAGCAGAAACTGACACAACGTTGTAAAGCAATTATACTCCAATAAAGACGTTAAAAGAAAAAAAAGAGCGGATGCTAAGCCCTAACTCTAACCACATCACAGTCTGCATCTTGGATGCAGAGACATCACGTATGTCCTATAACAACAAATAAACACTTCTGAAATGATGGGTGTGTGAGATAAAAAATATAAATTAAAAATACACATCTTATTTCTTTAGCAATTAAATTAAAACCAAGCATGCAAAGGAATTACAATCAGAAGTGGTAGTGAACTCTGGGCCTGCATTGATCAACTCAATCCATCCAGAAACTAAAAATTTTCATTCTTCATGTGAAAAAAAAAATCATTATTACATATAAATGCACAGATATTTTCAACGTGCTACTCTTTGCTCTCACAAGGAACAGACTAAAATCCTTAACATGTGCCAGGTGCCTGCCCTATGCTTGCAACCTATGCTATTACATCGATAGGCATAAATACCAAATGCCTCACCAACTTGTTGATTTGAAGATGACTTAAGAGACTCAAAATATAATCCCAAGGCCTTTTTTAATAAATGTGTTTCATTTTAGTCTGCTTTAGTGTCATATCCCAAAAGATATGGTTCATTTTTCAATCAGTTGATTTAGTTCAGTTCTGTTTGGTGGGAGGGCAGAGATTAAATCTTCATAGTGTTGATTAAGATCTCATGGAATCCTAAGGACTCGAACTTCAGTTATCACTTTGTGTGCCGCTGCTCAATTCCTGTCATTTACTTTTCCCTTCACCTGTCACAACATGAAATGGTTATGAGCTTTATGCTTCCTTCTGAAACAAAATGAAATTTTGCCCAACTATCCTGTCAGAGGAGTAGCTTGAAGGCATACAAAAGTCATAGGATAAAAACTTTTGAGCTTATTTTCTCTAATAAACATATTCAATTTCTTTTTAGTTAGAAAAGAACTCCAACTTGTTAAGATAAGTTTTCCTTTAGTTACCTCTTGATGCTTTTAATAATATACCCATTGCTTGGTGGTCCATAAAGATATTCACAAATATAAAATAAAAATCCATTTATAGGATCTTTTGAATTGACATATTAAAAATGGGGATGCAGGTAATTAATGATACCAGAAAAAATACTTTCAAATATCCATGCTGTTCCTAATGGCAACAAATGATTTCTGTGTGAATAATACAATGTACACAAAATGAATAAGAGTTGGGCCGTTTTTTTCAGCATATCATGCTAATATCAAAAGGAAAAGAATAATGATAACTGACAACATCCCAATTCAATACAAAAACAGAATTGCAGATGTTGTGGCTTTTAACCAGAAGAGGCTAGACCCCTAACAAGAAAACTCCCTGGTGGCCAGAACTACTGAGCACACATCTGGAAACGAAGAGACGCTAAATTTTGATGAGAGCTCTGCAGTGCCCAGAGACGCAAAGCAAGCTTCCAAGTTGAAAACTCACAGAATTTTCTCCAGTTGCTCTGCCTGAAATTTAAATTATATATTACAGAATTTGGGGGTCTTCCTAACTAGATGGGGGGATATAGATAATTTTTGAGACAACTGAAAGAAAATTGCTTTCCTTTCAAAGTACTGACTACAGTATTTGTGCATAAACATGAAAATCCCACGGAAAGAGCTTCCTGCGAGCTGTTACATATGGTGCTTACGGAAGAGGCGTTATCTCTATGAGGATCTCAAAGGCAAACTTGACCACTCATAACAAAAGAGCCACAAAAGGAATAAGTTGTATAGATGGTTCTTCCAGCCCCGATTCTGTCAGCCACAGTGGATGAGGAACACCTTTTGAAATGTAATGACCAGGGTTGTAATCTACAACTAGGAGCTAGGAACTAAATGTTCTTAAATGTATTCAGATTTTCTGCCTTTTGAAGACACTCATTCCAAAATGTTTCCAAGTGAATTTATGCAGC
Source organism: Neophocaena asiaeorientalis asiaeorientalis (assembly GCF_003031525.2). Taxonomy (NCBI): domain Eukaryota; kingdom Metazoa; phylum Chordata; class Mammalia; order Artiodactyla; family Phocoenidae; genus Neophocaena; species Neophocaena asiaeorientalis. The sequence continues at coordinate 2,271,452 of NW_020174917.1, read as the reverse complement.
AGATATGTTGCATTTTTCAAGATTAATTCATTTATTTTCCTGTGTCTGTTAAATATATGTTGCAGATATATACTTGTATGTGTGTGTGTATAGACACGTACAACCTCAGAATTGCATAAAATGAGCAGCGTTTTAAAGGAGTCCAGCTAAAAGTGAAAACACTTGATTTGACAGTTTAGTTTTTCCCTTCCTTATTATCCATAGGCACTAAGTGCTCCTTATGTATTTTTCAGTCCTGAAAATAGCTTGCAAGGCTGCCCTCTCCCTGATTGTTTCCTTTCACATCACCTCAAACTCTGGGAATGCACGTTTGGATATAATTATAACAAATTTTTAGCAGATTCAAAAGGATTTCATTACATTTTGCACTGAACTGATTTTAAGAGGAATCCAATTTGTTTCCCATCCCCGAGGTAATGTACGTAGATCTTATAAAGGCTTTAGTGTTTTGTTTTAACAAAGTCAAATAGTTGTTTCTGAAGAAGCTAATATAATCTTGAGCTTTATCAATCTAGTATGACATCTGAAATGAGGAAGCTGAGAATCCCTTTTTCTGCTCTGCTTAGATCATTGTTGAAATATACGTCCATTCTGGGGACTTCGCTTTCAGAGAAACATTGTTGAATTTGAATTTTTCCAGAAAAGGGTGATATATTTGATAAGGGAATTCAAAACCATACTCAAAGGAGAACACTGGATGAACCACCCCGAAGAACGTGGTAGGCCTCTCTGTTTTATATTTCTATCAAGAAATTCTAGATTATATATAATATTCTCATAGGATGTATGTTAAGTACATTGAAGAGAGAACTTTCATTACTTCTCATTCAAGTTTATAAGTCAAAATCCATTGACTTAATAAATCAAGTTTGAATTTGTGATCTAATTATATCACACATACATGAAATGCACATTTTATATCACAAATATATAAAGTGCACATGCCTCACTTATTTTGGGTAGGAATTATGATTTTTTCTTTTATCTATATAAAATGGAATTTTGGCACTCTTATAGAAAATTGAATTTTTTATAGGAGCTAGACTTTATTCTGTGGGTGCCTAAATTTTACAAAGCAAATATATTTTTAGAATATAATTAGAATAAAGGAATTTGATTACTTTTTACAGGTGCTCAGATTTTCTATAGTCTATAGGTGCCTAGATTTTACAAACCAAAATTTATGTTCATAATCTAATTAAAATGAAGGAATGGGGCTTCCCTGGTGGCGCAGTGGTTGAGAGTCCACCTGCCGGTGCGGGGGACACGGGTTCGTGCCCCGGTCCGGGAGGATCCCGCGTGCCGCGGAGCGGCTGGGCCCGTGAGCCATGGCCGCTGGGCCCATGAGCCATGGCCGCTGGGCCTGCGCATCCGGAGCCTGTGCTCCGCAACGGGAGAGGCCACAACAGTGAGAGGCCCGCGTACCGCAAAAATAAATAAATAAATAAATAAATGAAGGATTTTATCATAAATGATAAAAATATCTAAACATTTCAAATAAGGAGTATGACAGTGGAGTTAGAGTAATGATGGAGTTAAAGGATCTTATCCAGAAAAAAACAGACAGGGCTCAGATATGTATGTCTGAGGAAAGCGAAGGATGTGAATGAAGACACTCTCCTCTATTTTTTTAAACTAACGTGAATGAACTGATGTTCTCAGAATTACAACATTCCACTAGAACCACTTAATACGTAAGAGTTGAAAACGTCCCCTAAAGTTTCTCAGGGAGGACTTGCCATTCCCAGAAAACACATTTTCTTTCTCTATGCCGCAACACTTCCCATGCTTTTTTCCAAGCAGAACATTTAGCCTCTTTCCTCAAAAATTGACCCTTTCCTCCCACATGGAGCTCTACCGTCTCCAGGAAGACACAGCCTGGCCATCTAGGGAAGCACATATTGTCATGTTAATCCACTTCAAATTCTTCTAACACAGACCCACTGCCTTCTCCTTATCCTGCTATGGCTGCCGTCACTTAAGAGGTCTTCATTGATCTGCCCTTTTCTTTGTCCCATGTTTCTATCACGATGCTCAATTATCTTCATTTCATTTAGTTACCTGAGCTTTAGGCACTTTTTTCACATCCATTTGATTAGATATTTTTGTTTTCACTTTATTTTCCTATTATTCTTTTCCTTTAATTCTTTATTTTCCTATTATTCTTATTCACCACAACTAAGTGAATAACAGAATGAATATTGTCTAAGAAAATGTTTTAATGCCTGTTGAAAAATAAACCGTTGTCTATAAGGATACATCCTGAGTTTTTACCTAAAACGGTCACATCCCTGTGCAAATATAAAATCAGTAGTGGGTAACTTTCTGTACTCATTAGATTCCTCATGGGTTGTATTTAATTTTTTCTGTAATGCCTAAATTTATTCCACAGCAATTCCAAACAAAAACAAATATTTCATATATAACATACAGCAGTGTGAATTATATTTATCATGTTGACCTTTCATCCAGGTACTTATTTATCTTATAACTGGAAGTTTGTACCTATTGAAAGTTGATAAGAGAGTAAATCCTGAGTTCTCATCATAAGGAAAAAAATTTTTTTTATTTCTTTAATGTTGTATCTTAAAAGATGCTGGGTGCTCACCAAATTTCTTGTAATAATCATATCATGATGTATAAAAATTTTTTAAACAAATATTTCAAAACAACATAATAGAACATATAGCAAAAAAACAAACAAAACAACTTTCTTTAAAAGTAAAGAAGAGCAAAACGAATCAGGAATGTTTTAGGGATACATCTGAATTCATTTCTTTAGAAATTTCCCTCACTTATCCCTGAATGCTCACATTGATTGACAGAGTTTTTTTTTAATTTCGGCTCATTCGAATCTCTGTGATGGGAGTTCGGGAGTTTACCAGTTGTCCTGCATGACACACTGAGTGAGGAGTTAGCACAAGTAGGGTTTTGGAGGTCAAGTGACCTCTGCTGAGTCATTGGCCAAGGAATGGCATATCAACTGACTTGTCAAAGCAATTTTTTTTTGTCCCTAAACACAGAAGAAAGACACAATATGATTACCCATTCTGTGCTTTACCATTTCCCTCCAGTTTTATCTTTACCTGTCCCAGAACTGATGAGAAGGTTATTTTTTCTTCTAAAAGAAAAAGTAGAAAAAGAGAAAGAGACCACTCTATTGAGATATCAGAAACGTTATACTACAAAAACAAAACGATTATAAAAGAGGATTATAAGGGAGGCTTTCAAAAGACCTGCACTTCAATATAGGCCAAACCCTGTTGGCTGTCCTCATTCTGGCTTGATTGGCAGAATACATCTTCCCTGTTGGTAAAACAATTCACTCAGAACTGACTGCCTACGGTCTTGAGTGCAGCAAAAATCTTTCTCTGGTAACATTTGCTGATGTCTACATGGAAGCTATTTCTGTAACTTCTTTAAGGTAAAATATATAAATTACACTCTCTTAATGCATTCACTATAAAGGCAGAACTCAGTGATCATTTGTATGAAATATGCTCTATTGTCATTGCAAGCATTAACTGAGTGTTTATAGATTTATTTCCTAAAAATGAAAGGCCTACAGGCTTCTCAAAAACCACAGGGTAATCGGTTTTCTATGAACTGGCAAGCTCTTGCAAAAGGAGAAAGAATGTTCTGAAATTGAAAAACAATGCAAGTATTTGTACATATTTCAATCTATAATGAAATATGCCAAATTTTCTTTAAAATGATAGAAAAAAATGAATCAATGAATGAGTGAATACTTTAGGAAATGAATCCTTCAGGAAATCCTACAGATGACTTAGACTGCCTAGAAGTTATAAATGAAACTGTAGCAAACCCTAAAAACTTGTCTTTAGGACAGAGACCAATTACCAGTTCCAGAACACTTCTAATTGTGTCTCTGGCAGAGACACAGAATTAATTATTCCTTCATACTTATACCACTATTTAAAGGAACAGGGTGCTGATCAAAGTCTTCATTAGAAAACTTATCTCAAATCATTCCATTGTTACGTATGTAGATCAGGTCCTTGTCTTCTGATACAATTTCACAACAGTATTCTCTGTTTTCTTCTAAGTAACTTAAAGCATTATATGTTTGTTGTTTTGTGAATCTTCCCATCATCCACAGAGGAGAAGAGTATGATAGAAGAGTAAGGTGAGTCGCTAAGAGAGGAAACTGATGTCCCTGCCCTAAACTGTCACTTCTTCTCACTCCATATACTCTGCCCTCCAGACCCTCCCAACACTCCTATGGCTTTGATAATCATCTGTATGCTGATAACATAAATCTGCATCTACAAACCCAATTTTTTTCCTATGCTTCCAACCCCTATCTTTAACTGCACACAACCCATCTATTCCACAGGCATCTCAAAATCTAATATGTACCTATAATCTTCTCGCATTAGTCTATTCCCCTACAGTAATCCCTAAACCAGAAAATAGCACCAGCTTCAACGCCATTAGGCAATCTGGTGACCTATGTACATTATTAACCACCCCCCGTTCCCGTATGTACACACACCCACTTATCTTCACCTCTACCATCACTTCCCTAATCCTGACTACTACCATCATTTGCCTAAACCTACATTTTCTCCCAGTTTCCTAAATATGCACCCCGTTTCCTTCCCATCTACCATCCACATTACGGTTAAATCTTTCTATAGCTACTTTCTCAATAGTTTACAGTGCTTCAAAAGCATCATTTAGCCATTTGAAAAATTTCAAACTCCTTGACCTGGTTTAGCAGTGGGTATACGATCAGAGCCCAGCTTTCCTTTGTCACCTGATCTCTATAACACTCTCCCTACTAAATTCTCCCCCCAACCACATAGATCTTTCTCTAGTTGCTTGGAATTACCACACACCCTCCAAGTCTCTTCGTTCACACTGTCCCTGATGAAGTAAGTATTCATCCTCCATGTTCAGACGACTAATTCCGATTCATCCTTCAGGTTTCACCTTAGAGGTTTTCCTGCCAGAAGCCTTGCCTGATCCCTTAACTTGGACTTTCATATCACCATACGAAAAACACAATGTTAGAATTGGTTTTATTTATCCAAATGTGGCCTACACCCTCAGGAAGGACAGAGAATGTGTCTGCCTTGGGGATCACGGCAGCCCCTGCACCCAGCTGCCAGAGTTCTCAGCACTTACTAGTTACTCAATACATTTGGGTCAAACAGATGAAATTTTTAGGGCAGATGAAGTCCAGAACATGAGTTTTAGTCATGACTGTTACTAGGTTAGTCAATTAGGTCAAGGATAAAATTAAGCAGATATCAAAATCAGAGGCTGTTTTATAGATTTAGGAAACAGATTTTCAAAATGGGCTTATACAGTTTTCAACTGTCCTCCCTCTGCGACTTAAAAAGGCCAGATACTAGTTGGTAGAAGGCTTTTCCACATCAGAATTGAGTAAAAGCCAAACTATCTACAGAAAAACGTCCTCCATCTCCTTATTTGTCATTATCCCCAATCTTAAGTGATATTAAATTAAATTTTTATTAAATTCTCGTTTCTTTCTGTTAATTAACAGATTGGTTTGCTATTGTTATTCCTGCTCAGACGCTTTGCCTAATAAAGACTGATTGATTCAGCCTCCCACCTCTGGAGATCTGGAAGCAGTTGACTGGCAGTTTACTGGAACAGAGCCTGAGTTATCCTTATTCACGTGACATGAATAGCAGTAACTCTGTGATTTACAGCTGTGGTAGTGCTAATTTCCTAATGGGATCAGATGGGTTGATTTAACTTTCCCAAGAAAATATTGAGTCTGGTCTAAGAGTCAAGCCCACTATAATCTCATATCACCAAGCTGTATTTCAAATCCCTCCTTTCAGTAACATCCCAGTTTGGATAAATGCTATTGAAAGCAACACATTAAAGTGAATGACTAGGAAAAGTTTTTTTAATTAAAAAAAAAAAAAAGTCTATATATCTCGTAAAATAAATAAATAAAGTAAATGACTAAACATTGGCTCTGTGGTGACAAGGGGATTTTAATTTTATTTTTTCTATCTAGTTATTTCATATTAATTTCCCGGGTGTTTATAACTGATGATACACTGATTTTCATGGCTTCTTTCTTTTTAGACAGATAGATATGGATATAAAGATACTGGTGTGGAGATACAGAGATGGATATAGATGTAGATGTAAATATAGATACAGATATAGAGAGAAATAGATATAGATAAGATATAGATATAATGTTGGTTATTTTTTCTTTTCATCAATTTCTCTAAACTGTCATAGTGTTTAATGGTATGCTTTCCTTATATTTGCAGATATACTTAAACTTTTTAAAGTGAATATCAATATTTTAAAACATTACTCCTTTGAGAATTCACTTCTTTAATTCATCATATTGATAAAAATAAGAAAATGGTTTAGAAAAATTTCAGTGGAAAACTCTATGTGAAATTCTTGCTTTTGAGGTAATTATTTCTAAAAATAATATTTTTTAATGTGGCTTACACCTTAAGTGTGTAGTACTAAGGTTGCTTGGTTTTTCCTTCAGAAAGAGTAAGGAGAACTACAGTTCCTTTTTGTAATGTTCGCTTGCACAAAAAGAGAAGTAAATATATATTCTAGTGACCTGGACGTCGAGAACAGCTCATTAGCACCAGTTAGCATGTAATAGATATTTTGGCTAAAGAGGTTTATGGGTTTTACAAATAATTTCTTCTTCCCACACACCAAATTTAACAGTTTTATAGTCCTTTACAAATTGCACCCCCATTCAGGCACCTCGTCATTATACCAAGAGCCAAATTTTAATGATTTTTGTTGCCTCCAGCGCTGTATACATGTTCAGAAATGATGCACCCCAAACTCTGATTAAATGCCAAACTTTACTGATGAAAAACAGGTCCACTGAGTAAGCAATAATGATGAGTGAGATTTCATGCTGTTTTACTGCCAACAGACCATCAGAAACGGAATGCAATTCATATAAAAACAGTCGTAGAGGGGTGGGATAGGGAGGGTGGGAGGGAGGGAGATGCAAAAGGGAATCCAACCATTGGATTGTTACAAGAATTAAATGAGATAGTGTACAAAAAAACATATGAGATATGGGGATATATGTATATGTATAACTGAAGAGATATGGGGATATATGTATGAGATATGGGGATATATGTATATACATATATGAATATGTATAACCGTATAGGTTATGTACATAGACATACATACATGTATGTACATACATGTATGTACATACATGTGCATATATGTATAACTGATTCACTTTGTTATAAAGCAGAAACTAACACACCATTGTAAAGCAATTATACTCCAATAAAGATGTTAAAAAAAAAAAAAACAGTCCTTGTCTCAACAGTCAGGATGGATGGCAGCCTCGGTAACCATGTAAATGAACTTGATAACCCTCTCTGTTTGGAGAATTCATGTAGAATACTCTCCTACTTGCTTTATTTCGTTTGGCTTAAAATGTCAAGGGGTTTGCAACCTCGTTTGCAACGAGGCCATTCGCTTCTAAACTCCTAAATTAACTAAATGTGTACTATGATGGCTGACAAGTACCTGAAGTGTGATGTGTAATGACTCTTGAGAAAACTGAGAAACATACAAGAGAATCTAATGTTTTACCAAGAATAATGTGTAAGGTAGCTAAAAGGAAGTATTATTACGTTTCCACAACTACTGGGTGCTATCATCCTAAAAGCAAAGAATTGGCACCAGGAAGAATTATTTCATCTTGTTACAATTAACAAGGTATAATGATGTGATATTAATAATAAACAATATTTACTGACCACCTAATATTTGCCAGACCCAGTACCATATGCTTTACATATATGAATTCATATAACCTTTACGGTATTTTAGTGTAAAGAATATTACTCACATTTTACAGATATGAACACTGAAGATCAGGGAGATTAAATACCTTGGTCAAGGTCACATATAAACTTTGGATATAGAGCCAGAGTTCACACCCTGGTATATTAGATCCAAACTCTCCTCACTACATAATATATAAGACACACGCACATGTGCACGCACACACGCACACACACAATTTATATTTCGCTCATTCATTTTTAAACCGTTACTTGTATTATGCACTCCATTGTAAATGAAATAAGAAGGGGCAAAACTAAGTGATCTATAAGCCAATTAATGAAAAATGACCATGCCATACATATTTAGTTGTCCCCTTCAAGGCTGAGTTGGTTCTAGACAAAATGAGAAGTTTTGAATTTAAGCCCCTCTAAACTTTACTTTGTACCTAGATTCCCACTACTTATCCTCCAGAAGCTGTTTGTCCTTCTTTAGTCTTCTGAGTGTCAAGACGTCCCTCATGGCCACCCAACTCTACTGGGTTGGACAATAGCCCAAACTTGTTGATGGGAGAGAACTAGATAGACCCTGTATGTGCACAAAGGGGGGTTCTTATACCACAGACGAGGAAGCCCAAAACTACGAACCTGGAAGCTTATATAGGCCACCTACTGCCCCCTCTCCCTCCTAAGAGAGGAAAAGAAACCTTTGCTCCCTAGTATTTCACAACTGTTTGGAACCTGAGCAGATGACTCCACAACTCCAGATTTTATCCCTCTTTGGAAAACAAACCCATGTAGAAATAAATCCCTACCTTTCTCTGAAGTTTTCTCATTACCTCTTTAGTCATCTTTTACTTCCTTTAACCCAAACTTGTCCTTTACCCCGGCTCAGTTTTCTTTGCTCAGAAATCCCTAGACGTGCAGAAATGGGAAAATACGTCCTTCCTGTCATTCAGGCAGGCTTAAGTTTGAATCACAGATCCATGATTTACCAACTGATTGCTTTTGCATAGTGTTTTAGTATCTTTAAGGTTCAGTTTCCTCAATTATAAAATTAAAAAAAATTAAAGGATGTAACTTAAAAGTTGTTTTGCAGTATAAGTTGGGTGATGCATGTAAAGAACTGAAAACATTGCCTGGCTCCGTAGTAGAGACTTAATTCATGTTAGCTACAATTACTTATATTTTGAAATCCAGGAAGAAGCCTCTAAATTTTCTGTAACTAAAATATGAGGGTATTTTTAAATTGTTAAGCCTGAGGTTGAAAATGGTGTTTAAGCACAGTCACTAAGAGCAAAGTCTCTGAAATGAGCCGTTCTGGGTTTGGGTTTGAATTCTGGCTCTACCATTTACAGGCCATGTAACTTGGACATATGACTTAGAGGCATCTCTCAGCTTTCAAAACCTTGTTTTCCTCATGTTTGAAAGGTTGATAATGAAACTTAACCCATTGGATTGTTACAAGAATTAAATGAGATAGTGTACAAAAAAACATAAAACTAGGTATACAATAAGCTCTCAGTATATGTTAATCATCTTATTGTCATTGTTTTAATTGTTATTGTTATTACCATGGGAATTCTAGGAAGGTGGGTTCAGAAGTAAAATATTGTCAAGGGAACAGCTAGTGCACTCTTGGAGTAGGGTAAGGGTTCCTGAACTTCCACGGAAACAGAGGGCACTAAGCCTGTCCAGAGCTGTGAGGGAACTTCGTATGTCTCTACTTGCATTTACTCCAGGAAGGAGCCTCAGGCTTTGTAAAGAACGTGCTCCATTGTGTTTTCCCAAATGGGAGTGGTCTGCACTTAGACATGGTAGAGGGTTGACTAGTATTCTACTGTATTTCTAAAGTAATGGAAGAGATGGCACAGAAGAGGATAACATGTTTACCTTGAGTGGACCAGAGTAATCAAAGAAAGAGCTGTGATCATATATTTTGCTATTTTCTGAACACAAAGAAATAAATTTTCTAACACAAAGAAATGAATCAAGCATCTTGAATGTTGAAAAAATATGAATAACCTGTAAATACTTTATAATAATGTAGACAGTAAACAGAGCACATGACTTTTAAAAAGGACAATGGATATCATAAGTTCAACTGTTTATTTATGAATATGAGTCTCAAAATCCACACAAGTGAAGGAATTATAAAGATAATGAAAATGCAAAGAACAGAAAAAAATTCTCAAAGCTGTGGGAGGGAAGCAAGAGAGAATTTCAAGGTAGCAATGGAAAGACAGTATGTCTTATAATGATTACTTTCATTTATTATCAAAGATATCACTTTAAAATCCTTTTTTTCTAGTTGAGCATACTTTATCTGGGTTAAGTACAGGCTTTGGTAAACAAAGAAACACACAAATAGATGATTTAAAATGGTACTCTCCTTCAAGTCTCCTGGAGAACTGTTTTCTAACAGATAGAGCACTTCGTTTGTCTTACAGCCTTTTATTTTAAATTAAGAACAAATTGCACATTACCTCTTCATGGTATTACTGCACATAAGGCAGCAGGAAATCCTATACTATGATTCCTTTTCAAGGAAGTCAAATAGATCCCTTATTTCAACAATCGTATCAATTTCTGCACCATTTGGAAAAGTGATTTGACTTTATTAGCCTTAATCATCTTCTTCGGATTTGGATCAGAAAATTCAATTCTTAATGCTGTTGAAGAGTTTAAATCAAACTTTCATACACCCAGCCATTCATTTGCCTTGTGTTCTTGTTAACCTATCTGGATTTTCAACCCCAGACTGTTCTATGAATTTCTGTTTCTACAAATTCCTACTTTGAGGTCGTTATACGTTTGGGGTTCTATTTGTTATCACAGCCCAGTCTAGCATACCTATCAAATATGACTATCAAAACATGTCCTGATTCTGACCAAGCCTCACTTTCTCCATCTCTACTGTTTTAGTCTCATACACTATCATCTCTTGCCTGGACTTCTACAATAGCTTTCTAGATGATGTCTTTCTTCTATTTCTTCCATTGCCCTAGTGTATGCTTCTGATATTTTAAATCAGTAAATAATATTGTGTCACACATATCCCTTGCCCATTAAAACCCTCCGGTGGCTTTTCAATAACACATAGAGGCTTAAATCCTCACTGTCGGGCATGACATTGAAAACATTCAATAAGTAATGCAATAGCACCGACCACTCCACCCCTTACTGAGGAATCAATCCTGAGGGAAGGATCAGGGCATCTGCCAAGGCAAGGAGATAATAAAAGGCTCTGAGTAGCAGCTATTTTCTCAGTAGTATTCTTAGAATTATTTCGATATTCAAATAATGAGTTTGGTTGTACCAGTGCAAACAGGCTGCATTTATCATGGCTTACTAGGTCCTGTATGTTTTGGTCCCAGATTTCCTCTTCGACCTCATATGCTACCCACCCCTTCTCTTTCTCTCTGTATGCTTAACTATACTGGTCTTCTCAGGAGACATGTAAAGCACACAAACCTTAGGGCTTTTGCACTTGCTGCTTCCTCTTCTGGGAAGCTTACATTGTACACCGTCTCATTTCATAAGTTTTATATTCAAAGGTCACCTCAGAGAAAATGCCTTTGACCATCCAGTCTACAGGGGCATCGCCTTCACTTTCCATCCCCTTATCCTGCTTTATTTTTCTTCATAGCCCTTACCACTTCCGGATATTATTTAATGCTCTTATTTGATTTTTGCTACCTCTCCCACTAAATTGTCAAGTCGGAGACTTTGTGTGTCTTGCTTACCATGGAATCACTAGTATCTATAATAGTTCCAACAGGTGATCGGAAGTACTTGTGTACGATGGATATAAACACTAGAAACGGTACAAGAATGATGTTATGGCTAACATGTTACACTGGCAATAGGCATAATGCTTTATCAATGCAGGAGAGGGAGATTCCTTAGAGACAAAGTTTTGTCCAAGGCATGGTGAAAAATTTCAGAGCCATAAAGATTAGTTGAAAACTCAGCAACCAAGACCAAAGCCAAGGCAGTTATGCAGAAACTGGGTCCACAAACATACTAAATTTTTAAAAAATTCAATAGGAAGCATTTGGAAACTCCCAGGTACTCTTCTGGAATAATCTTTTAAAAATTTATGTGGAGGTTGACAGCAGAAAAGATATTTATAACTGGTGGAGAACATATAGTATATAGGGTGGCAAAACGATAGATTTAGAATGAAATTTCGTAGCCTATATCCAACTTAAACATTTCCTTATGTGCCTTTTTAAAATTTCTTACTCTGGTATTAATTTTAGGAAAAGGTAAAACTGGGGCTCAGTATATAAAGTAGGAGACATCTAAACATAATATGGTGTAGCCTTGTAAATTTGCTAAACAATTTCCCCAGCCTGCTAATATATACTCCCACTTCCCCAAGAAAGCATTATACAAGTTTAAAATGAAATGACTTTTTTACAACTCATTGAGCATGAACTAGTATTAAAAATTAACAAATGGGGCTTCCCTGGTGGCGCAGTGGTTGAGAGTCCGCCTGCCGACGCAGGGGACACGGGTTCGTGCCCCGGTCCGGGAAGATCCCACATGCCGCGGAGCGGCTGGGCCCGTGAACCATGGCCGCTGAGCCTGCGCGTCCGGAGCCTGTGCTCCGCAACGGGAGAGGCCACAACAGTGAGAGGCCCGCGTACCGCAAAAAAAAAAAAAAAAAAAAATTAACAAATGTATACCCAGTTTAGATACACCTTATTGAAGGCTGCTAGTAAAATGACATAGATATCATGTGGGCAGTATCAATTATCAAAATACAACTTTTCAGGTCTTATCCATTATATATCTGCATGCTTAAATCAGTTTAAGAAGATTAATCATTAAGATTAATAGTAAAGTTGATTCACTTAAAAGTGTAGATTTTTCTATTATCACTACTTAAATTTATGATCAATTCACCTGAAGGTATATACAATTTTTTTTAAAAAATCCAAGTTACTACAGTGTTAAGGAGTATGTTTTTCCTTTTATAGTTTCAAAAATAATGTTAAATTTTGTGCTTTCAATTCTGTGATTATTTGAGAAAATATAGGAAAAATACAGTATGAATAGAGCAAATTGCTAAAATTTATGGAAAAGTATTTCCCCATTTCAGAAACATCTAATACTGAAATTTTGGCAGAAAAAAAGAACAAAGAGCATCTGCAGTTTAGCTCAGGCCATGGAGAAAAATGGTGTGAAATTTTGGTTTGGGAATGCAATGGCCAAGGAAAATTATCCACGGAGTCTTCATGTTGAGCAAAAGATGGAGTACAAGGACTTTTTTTTTTTTTTGCGGTTCGCGGGCCTCTCACTGCTGTGGCCTCTCCCATTGCGGAGCACAGGCTCCAGACGCGTAGGCTCAGCGGCCATGGTTCACGGGCCCAGCCGCTCCGCGGCATGTGGGATCTTCCCGGACCGGGGCACGAACCCGTGTCCCCTGCGTCAGCAGGCGGACTCTCAACCACTGCGCCACCAGGGAAGCCCCAAGGATCTTTTAAGGACTAGATCCCCCCTCAAAGAATGCCAGTTCAATAAGAGACATCCCACAACTACTAGAATTCAGAAAACTATTTCTCAGAGAAAATGGAGGCTCTTACCCACACAAATATCTCATTTTTTATGCGTAAACATTTATGAAAAGGAAAAGTGAAATGACTAGAAAGATATACAACAAAATCATTGAGATTACTTCTGATTTATCTGTGTGTATATATTTCATTATACTTTTCTAATATTTTCCGAATACTTTATAGTAAAATGTTATTTCAAACAAATGTTATATTGAAGACCCACGATACTAAGACAAATCTAATGCTTTTGAAAAGACTGGCTACTCACTTAAATAATTTTAAGTCAGAGGAGTCTTTCATTCTCCTCTGACTTGAACTTTGGGGGAAGTAGCCTGGAAACTTGGGGAAAAATATATTATTTTATGTATATTTTCAAATATAAATATATTTTCTAAGAAACTCTCTTTACCTTTCCCTTATGGCCCTCTGTTTTGTTTCCTTGAAATCTTCTGAGTCATACTGTTTTGCTTAGTGAAGACCACTGTGCAGGTTCCTGGAAATAACTGACATATTTGTCTCATAAAACATGGTGTTTTCCTACATGCAGCATTGTGCTTGCACCAGGCATCCCTGGGTGGCCACCTTGCCTATTTAAATGTAAATTATGTATGACTGTAGGAGAACAGAACTCCAGGCACTATTATAACAACTCACATTAAATAATGCACTGATATCTAGAAACTGAGTACAGAAATTTGGGGATTAAAGTAAGCATTAGAACAGGCAAAAACTCAATGGAGGGCCATTAACTGGCCTGCCATCCAGGCAAAGCATATCAGCATACTGAGGATAAATTCGGGTGGTTGGTGTGATTACAGCCAGAGCTCCAAAGCACCAGTGGAGAAATTAACTGATCCACAGTGGACAGTGGTCTCCTGTTGTGCCTTTCCTTCTGAAGTTCATATCCTATAATGTGTCAATGAAATAACTTCACTTTTGCTTCAGTTGGGTTAAAGCTTTACAGTGTTTTGATTTTTTTAAAAGTTCACCAAACCACTACTGCCATTCTCCTGCTCAATTTTATTGCCTCTCCTGTCCTTGACCTTACAGTTTCCTGGAGGAGGCTGAAGCCATTTGAGCTGCAAGTGGGATCTCCTCTTGAATAAACCAAAAAGTTTTGTTACTTCCTCAAACTTCTTTTGGTTCTTTTCCTGAGCATCAGTAAATCCCTGCTCACTAGACTCCTCCTTGACCTACTGTATATCTGCTTGTTCAATTTGGTGGTCAGTATATTTCCCACCGGGTAATAGTAAAACCAAAAGGTTATACGGAAGCTAAGATTTCATTTATTTTTATAATAATATCCTTTTGAGAGAGTAGAAAGAAAACATGGAGAGACATTGAAGGAATGATAAATATAGATGTCTTTATACACTGCGTGTTGGGAATTAAATCCCAAATGCAATCTGTTAAACATTAATGATAAATTAGATGAAGATGGAGATTAAAATAATCTTAAATACATTGTTAAATAGAAATATCTTTTTATTATAAAATCTATTTTGCTACAGAGAACTAGATTTGCTTGATCCAGTTTTGTAGCTTTCATGAACACCTGTGAACTACTGACATTAATGGTAAAACAGCCGATGATTTTTCTCCTGAGAAAGTGGTGTTATGAATTGATTAGCTTTTACACTGTGTTTGTGCTTTCTTTCCTTACAAATTTTTTTCTTTTTGCATTGTTTCTGAAAGATTCATAGTTTCTAAATGTGAAACTTAACATGGACCAGGTATTGTGATTTCTTGGTGTGTAAAAATTTCCACCTTCTTCTCATATTTCAATAATCTAGTCAAGGTGTACATAGCTCCTTTAACAAAATAATAAGATGGTTTTTGGACATGAAAGCTAACTGGATAAATAGAAGATAGTAGCACAAAATTATGAGAAATCTAAATCTCAAATAACTTAAACTTCAGTGGCAATGGTATCACCAAAAAAAAAAGTATCAAGACAAGTAGTTAAAACTGCTGTTTTATATGTAAAACACTTTTCCTCAGTTGGAAGACGCTGAAACAATCATGTTTATTCTTGTATCCTATATTATGACACATAGGGTTTGGGGAAAATAATTTAATCACTTTTGTCTCAATGCCATAGAAATCCTCACACCTTGATCTTAGTTATGAACTAAATGCATGTGCTTCATACTCTAGTTACACACTATATTAACAGTGATTTTAAAGATTTTTCTAACTTTCTGTAGGCTTCATAAGAATCCTTATCTAAAAACCTACTGCTAATGCTTCATTTAATTTGAACTTTGGAAAACAATGGTTTTATCCAAAAGAGTTTCCCCAGACTAAGAAGGTTAAACTTCTTTTTTTAAACCAACCTCTTCCACCCTATAAACTAAAGATAAATGTGTAAGTGCTAAGAATGTCTGGTTGCTGGGCTTTTTTGTTTTTACATATACAGTATATACAGAGAACATTTGAAAGTTTGAAACATCAGTTATACATATGACCGATCACTCCATTCAGAAAACAGATTAAACCAATTTTGTATGTGTACTTTAGGCAATCAGGGTAGTTACACAGAATTAAATGAAAACCTCTTGGATTCATGTAAATGAAATATAATGAACATCTGCATTTAGGTGTTTTGTGGAATAGTCACTACAAATGCACCATTATGCCCAGATGGTTGGCATCTCTAACCATGTTACTTACAAGCAGTTTCTGATTCCTGGACCTGATTTGTACCAACATGATAATGTATATAGGCCCCTTGAGCCTCACTCTCTGAAATGTGCCCCCTGTACACCAATCCCCTCACCCCACCTATTTCAATTTCAACATCTAGCATATTTCCCTGAAGGCAGTATGAAATGTGGTCATGACTAGTTGTTAAAACTATTATGTGGTGGCAACAAAAAGTCACTAGCTGGTGCAGATTTGCCTGGGGATCAGCCGTGCTGGTTATAATCCACATATTGATTATGACTTGGATTCTGTTAAGAATAAGAGGAGACAAAAATCATCAACTGGAGTGGCTCATCCCATCAGCAAAAGGTATGCAGATGTGACTGATGCAAAGTACCCTTCCCATTCTAAACCCATACCTATTTAGAAAGCCCACTGTCCAATCTGGAGTGCCCAAGGCTACAGGCAGTAGGTCAAGTTTAATAAGGAGCCCACTTCCAATTTGCAGTGCCCTCTTTATATAGCAAAATAGGGCCATGGCAAGAACTCTAGGCAGAAGGTCAGAAGACGTAGAACCAATCCTGGGCATTTCAAGCCCACACTTTTTTATTGAGCGCTGACTGCATAAAGATACACATGTTCAGGAAAGCAGGCTAAAATAAAACATAACCTTTGACCTGAAGGAGCTTCCAACCTGTCACTTGGAACTGACGTAGCTTTCCTTAACGACTCAGTGCCTCAGTTTCCAACTTGAAAATGGAAATAATTATATCTACTTCAACGTACTTCACATACGTATTGTAATGCTCATCAGACTTACAAATGAAAATTTTAAAATCTAATCTAGAGAGATCACATACCACAACAATAAAACTCAAGCTGATGTCAATATAAAATTGAGTCCACACATTTTTTTTTTTTTGGTCCTCAAATGTTGCTGGAGTGACAACAGCTAAGATAAATGGGTTACTGACTGATGCTTAGTGCATATTATTTTTCTGTAAATGATTTCTTGGCCACTTATATTTGTTTACAATAATTTTGTTCCCATAAAAATATATTAGATTATTAGACACTTACTACTTATAAGAATAGTAAGGAGAAGTGGAAGGATTATATGAAAGCTAAAATGAAGAAGCCTTTACTGAGAAGTCAAGCTCACTTTAGGATACACATAAGTAGTAATCAAGGCATATTATTTAGGAAATTAATGTTATAAAACGAAAACAAAATTTCAGGAAAATTAGGAATAATGAAGAAAATGAGACAAAAAGTTAAAAAAAAAAAAAAGAAATTTATTAAGATGACAATTGTTTCTGTTACTTCCCTCCTTCAGTCCCTTTCCCCAAAACTTCTCAGGAAGGAGATAAACTGTGGGCAAAATAAGCAGCTGCCTCCATGGTGTGATTTAAGACCCTTAAAAAAAAAATACCACAACCAAAAATCTCTCTCTGCTATGGTCTACCATAGGGTCTTTATGTTGGCATCAAATAATAATAATTATTATGATTAGAAGAATAATAATGTTGGGATAAAGGCACTTTTAGGGACTTTATTAAAATAATTACTGTACTCCGTGAGGCATAGTACATAAGCCCTTATCAAACACTGGTATCAGCCTGTATAAGGTTGGAGAGGTAGCCTGTTAAAGTGCTAAAAGGGGGACTTCCCTGGTGGTCCAGTGGGTAGGACTCCACACTCCCAATGCAGGGGGCCCAGGTTCCATCCCTGGTCGGGAGCTAGATCCCACATGCATGCCATAAGTAAGAAGCCCGCATGCTGCAACTAAGACGTGGCGCAGCCAAAGTAAATAAATAAATAAATGTTTTCTAAAAATAAAGTTGCTAAAAGGAACTAGACAGCAGATTTTGATAGTGTAGGGGGACTTGGGGAGGTGGCACCTGAATAGGAAAAACCTTCATATAGTCACTCAATAAGGGAATTAGACCATCATGGAGCACCACGAGGGAACTGAGCCCATGGGCTATAAAATGCCAGAATGAAAGAGGAATTATGAGCAAATGGATGAGAAAACTTGTCAATACGTTACTAATTCACAAAGTTCTCAAAGCCAGCCCTCCTGTTAATGTCTACTTTGAGGAATATAGCTGCAAAAATAGTTCATCTTGGAGAAGGTAAGTAGACAGGAGGTGAAACAGTTAAAGGAAGCTACTTATGCGAGAATTGAGGGAGTAGAAGAAAATGAAAAAATGAGTGAGATTAATGGGCTTCAAGTGGTAGGTGTGTGTGTTACAAACAGTAGGAAAAAGTCAACATTTCTAGGCTGAAAATAAGACTCCAGAATGACGATCAGGAGAAAAGAGAGGGGAGACCCTTGAATAGGACAAAGAAAATCACTTCCTCTAAGATTTGTCAAAAATAATGTCGGATTGGTGAGGATACAGGTTATGATGGAAAGGAGGGACTGGGTGATGGGACTGTACACTTTCATGACTTCTGTTTTTTCTAGGAAGTAAAAGACAAAGTCACCAATTAAAAATAAAAGGTCTGGGGCTTCCCTGGTGGCACAGTGGTTGAGAATCTGCCTGCCGATGCAGGGGACATGGGTTCGAGCCCTGGTCCGGGAAGATCCCACATGCCTCAGAGCAACTGGGCCCATGCGCCACAACTACTGAAGCCTGAGTGCCTAGAGCCTGTGCTCGACAAGAGAAGCCACTACAATGAGAGGCCTGCGCACCGCAACGAAGAGTAGCCCCTGCTCGCCGCAACTAGAGAAAGCCCACACCCAGCGACGAAGACCCAATGCAGCCCAAAATAAATAAGTTAATTAATTTTAAAAAATAAAAAAAAAAAAAAGTAAAAGGCCTAGAGTGAAGCAGTTTGAGAAAAGTGGTAGGATTTTCAGTATCATTTTGGAAAAACAATGTCGACTAGAGTGGAGAGGAAAGGTATAGCCAAGGAGAACTGTGCGTTCAGTTAGGCTTGGAAACCATTGTCTAACTCTGGATCCTCTGAGGAAAGGACAAATTCTAAAAACACCTACCTTTCAGAGGCTAGCCATGGGGAAAACTCATAAAACATAGTCCTGGGACCAAGCCAGGGTATTCAGAATATTGGATAACCAGTTTGAACATGGCAGCCCATGGAGATGAGATTGAGGCCAGCAGATGCAACAGGGAAGGATGAGGCTAGATGTCAATATGGAAATGGGGCAAATACAAAATGGAATGAGGTGAAAGGTCAGAGCCTGAGCGGTATGGAAGAGAGCAAAGCCTGAGAGCAGTGGAGGCTTGGTTCAGGAGAATGCATTTTGCAAACACAGTTATTTGGCTGCTCTATTCATTCTGTCTGTGGTTAGGTGAGCTCCAACTGGGTCCAGACAGTACAATTACAAGTGTGCATGGATACAGGAGACATGACTTTCTCTAGCAACCTCCACCGCCCTGGAGGAGGAACATAGAAAAGAGAGTTGGAATAACTCAGCGTTTGATATTAGCTGGACAAGAATGCTGGGAAACCAATAAACACAATGATTCAGGCAAGATTTTTTTTAAAAAGTAGTGTTGCTAGAAATCTGGTGATAGGACTTCCCTGGTGGCGCAGTGGTTAAGAATCCGCCTGCCAATGCAGGGGACACGGGTTCGAGCCCTGGTCCGGGAAGATCCCACATGCCGCAGAGCAACTAAGCCCGTGTGCCACAACTACTGAGCCCGCGCTCTAGAGCCCGTGACCACAACTACTAAGCCTGCGTGCCACAACTACTGAAGCCCGTGCACCTAGAGCCTGTGCTCCGCAGCAAGAGAAGCCACCGCAGTGAGAAGCCCGAGCACCGCAACGAAGAGTAGCCCCTGCTCGCCGCAACTAGAGAAAAGCCCGCGTGCAGCAACAAAGACCCAACGCGGCCAATAAGTAAATAAATGTTCCTTTTTTCAAAACAAAACAAAACAGAAATCTGCTGAGAGATCAGAGGATAGGGGACTGGATGGCTATGGAACCGGTGAATAGAAGAAAGGGAGTGAAAAAGATGGTTATATCTACTGAAAGGGCAACCCCATGTCCAAACTCAGTTTTTCAAATCAGCTCTGGAAATAGACAACATGTGACCCACAGTGGAAGTGTCTGCTGTACCTGAGTAGTTAGAATAAGGAAGAGGATAGAAAAAGAAAGTATGATGCTATTTCCCATATTTTCCAGTTCATTGAAAAGGAAAAGAATGTCAGGCAGGAGAAAGATCAAATTTTGTGTGCTTTCAGGGAGCATCAGGAAGAGTATGTCTAGGGAAGAAACTGAGAGAATTTCACAAATAAAACAGAGACGTCTCATTTTAGGTCCTTTTACATGAATGATTGCCCTTTTCCACTAGCCCTTGAGGTACTACAGACCTGAGATACAAAGCAGAAATTGACTGTTATTTTCATAGTCCCTTACTGTTTACAACTCACTTTTCTTTCTGCTGCATTCAGTGATTCTCAGGGTAACGCTGAGAGAGGGGAGTAATGACACCCCCTCCCTCGTTATACAAAATCAGAAACTAGTACAAAGCAAATCCTTTAAGCAGATGTTTCTCTGGCTCTAAAGTCCAATCTTCTTCCATAACGCCTCACAGTGTAAGACAAGCTTTATGCCTCCACAGCAAGATGGAGAAAAACACGGAGACCCCCTGCAAAGCAGAAATATCAGCTGCTAAATTCAGATCCCATAAGAATAAGTGGTGAGAATAATACTTTTGGTATCTGGGTGTCACACATGAATAAATTATAGTATTTAATAAGTTATAAAACTACATTGCTATTATAAGAAAATATTATCTTTCATCACTCAGTAATTTATGTAAGCATACATCTATAGACTTGGCAGAATTCATAATGACTGCATATGCCCACAACTCAGGCGCAACTGCTGTTTATTAAAAGGGAGAGATTCCTTGCTGCTTTTCTATTACATCATTTAAAATATTGATCTTAAGTTATCACCCACACGATCACGAATCAAGTCCTGTGTGTTCAGATGCTGAAGCTGAAGACAGTGACCCAACAGTATCATGATAAGGAATTTAAAGTATCGCAAGCCCCTAAGGAAATTTGCTGAAACCAGTTGTACATACTTTGAATTATTTGTTTGGTTAATTGTCAATGGCTCCAAAGTGGGCTCCTGTAAAAGCTCTCTCAGTAAACTGCTTTCAAAGCCTCGGGCAGTCTGTAAGCATTACGCTTTCTGTGCACGCCACACAAAGTTCTCTTTGTTTATTGCCTGTGTTACATGTATCCTTGCACTTTTCACTAACGGTTTGTAGGCAGCCCTGGTTCACTAATGGGCTGCCTGACAACTTCAATAGTCTTCCAGTCCTCTCAGTTTGAATTTGAACATAAGATCTTTACCATCACGCTAAACACATCCATCAGGTCGCTGTGGATGAAGTTCAACATGCAAGTCTCCAGATCCTTATTACCCAATATCTTTCTTATAGCTTTCAGGTCCCAGACTGACAATTACCACATCTAATGGGGGTTGCTTCCCTTGTTATCTTATTATCTATCTTCTCTTAATATGCTTGGCAATTAAGATGATATCCAGTGTGTCTGGAGGAAAGGTGACCTGAATGAGACTTCCTAAGATGTTATCTGATGCAGGCACTGAAGCTATGATGAGAGTCCTGATGAAAACATAACATTGACCAAAAGATAGTAAGTCTTCGTTCCAGGGAGAAAATCAGATTGTTTACACTTTTATTTCATTTTTGTTTTTAACTTATACAAGGTGATTCGCTAGCATGCAAGGTGTGTTAGCTCATCCTTGGAACTATGATTCTCAGAATTCCTTTCCCTGCATAGTTTCAAGTTCCTGTGGGCCACAAAAGATATTTGGGGTGACATCTAAAAGTTGGAAGGAGGCAGTAGCCATATGTTTTTACACTGGGAAGTTCCATGCGAGGCATCATCACCACTGACTGACCTGATGGCTCCCCTGTCTAACTGGATCTCAGCCAGCCCTCCTCAACGCCACCGCTCTCCTGCGGGTTCCCCTGAAACCCGGGCTAGTGTGTGCAGCTCCCACGGCAGCAACAGCATTTGCTCCTTCCACTCACGTCAGGTCTCCTCCTTCAGTTTCTCTTACCCCTGGACCAGCTCCACGAGTTTGGCTCCAGGGTGATGACCATCAGCCTCACGCTCAAGTCACCAGCAGTGAGGATGCTGAGCCTTGGTGGTGGGTTCCAGCTCGCCCTGCCCCTCACCAGCTTTACCATCTTTCTTAATGGCCTGCCCTACTGACTTCAGGCCCGGCATCCAATGTAGAGAAACAGGTTTGTATCAACTACTTATCCAGCTTTTACAAATGTGTAAAGTCAAATCCCTTTGATTAAATCCCCAGTTTTTATCACTCCTACTGGCTCTGTTTTTCTGATCCAAAGTTGGCTAATAAAATATGCATATCACGTTGTACTCAGAGGGATAATGTCTAGTAAAATATGCTTCAACAACCTATTAAAATTTGATGCGGTCAAGGAGAAAATTCCACATTTATTGTTTTCGGCTGATATTTTGAAGCTTCTACCCTTTCAAATCATTTTATTTGTAATTAGTTTTCCATAGGTAAGATATAATAATATAAAATTATTGAAGACATTATATGACCTCCAATAGACCGTTCTGAATGCTGCATTCATGCAGAAATTAATTCAGTCAGATGAGAACAATGTTCTTAATTAGGACATGGATGATTTTTGTAATCTAAACTACTGAAACAAATTCCTAATTTTGACCTCATGCAGAATTAATTCTTCTCACACTTGGGAAAATAAGAGAATTCATTAAAGTCATTTCAAGGCATGGAAAATATCTTGTAGTGAAGACACTTACTCTAGGTAAGTGCAGCCAGGAACCAAGCCTGTAAAATTATTTATGAATATGAATGTTCTCTCCTAATATATTTCTCCATACAAGCTATTAATCTAATTTATATCACATACATAGTTCCCTTCTACTTTTCCCTACCCCACAGAGGAAGGAATGTGCTGGTATAAATTCGCAGAGGGGGATGTTTATAATTGCTAGAACCCTTACAAGTTTAAAAGGCAGAACTAAAAGTCTGATATGTGTTCCATAATTCTCTAGTTTTGTTTCTGTCTCTGTATTACTTACATGTGTTGAAGCAATGAGACACTTAACATCTGAGTCACTCAGTGCCACTTAGCAATTCAAGAGAGCATGAGGCATGGTTGTGGATACTGCAGAAGATACAAGGACGACAAAGACCCAGCCCCTGCCTGCAATTCAGTAAAACGTATAAGAAGGGTGTGGCCTGTACCATGCCTTCAGAGGAGGAAATTTAAAGAAGAAAATGGGAGGGCTGGAGGATGTTGCTGTTTTACTCCTGTAAAATAGCCAAAGGAGTGCAAGAGAAATGGACGTTAAAGGAAAGAGTCCACAAGATGGAGAAAGGGTGCTATAGTGAGAACACACTACAGTACCTATGTGTGCATTTTTATGTAAACCCCTCAATTAAAGCCCATATGCAAACTCAGCAAAGTCTATCTTCGAAGCAAATACTGTGTGCCAGTGAATTCTACTAGAGACAATTTGAAAAGGTATTTATTTCTCATGGGATTACAAAGTCTATGCAAGTCTATTCCAAATAAGCCTAATATTTTAAGGCAAAGAAGTTTCTATATAATATCTGGGTTAAAAATTTAGATTAATATACGGACTAATACAAGTACCCCAGTGACCATAACATAAGACAGAGTACAGAATACATAAACTTTGTAAAAAAATGAGATTGTTTTGGTAGAGAGATGAAGAAAAGCATTTCAGAAGAGGTGGTTTACTTGTGAGTCTTGAAAGGTGGATGAAATTTCAAAACATAAAAACAGAATTATTTTATGCAATAAAAGGATAAGGGCACTGAAGTGGGAAAACTCAGTCTGTTGAAGAAATCAATGAAAGCATCTGGAGTATAATACATACGTATAGGGAATAATAAAACATAAACCTGAGGAAGTAGGTTGTAGCATACTGTGGACTAGAGACTAAAAAGCCCTGAATGCCAAACTAAATAGGTTTTTTACATTATTGTGTTGAAATAAGTATCTCTAGAATGTATCTTCATAAGAAAGCATTATGGAGAGAACTACTGATTCAGGAGTTTTATCTGGCAATAGTTGTGTAGGTTGAACCAGAGAATATAAAGGCAAGAGTTGTAGGAACAGTTCAAAGACAATATAATTCAGCATAAATAATGAGGACCTAGAAATTCACCATAAGTACGAGGTGCAACTATTTTATTATAAAAATAGGAGGTCAGGACTTCCCTGGTGGCACAGTGGTTAAGAATCCGCCTGCCAATGCAGGGGACACGGGTTCGAGACCTGGTCCAGGAAGATCCCACATGCCGCGGAGCAACTAAGCCCCTGCGCCACAGCTATGGAAGCCCGCGCACCTAGAGCCCGTGCTCCTTAACAGGAGAAGCCACCACAATGAGAAGCCCATGCACCGCAACAAAGAGTAGCACCGCTCGCTGCAACTAGAGAAAGCCTGCGCACAGCAACGAAGACCCAACGCGGCAAAAAATATATAAATAAAGATTTACTTTAAAAAAGGGGGGTGGGGTGGGGAGAGATAGAAGAAACAACAAGTGAAGTTTTAGGTACATGTTCACATTATTTTCATGAAATAGAAAGTAAGGTCATTTCTGAGAAGAATGGAAGGATGGTGAGGTTACAATTTAAGGAAAGTAGAAAAGGTTAATAAATCAATTATCTATGGTGGTACTTGCTCAACCCTACTCATGGTTCCAATAACTCTCCTGTCCACTCTGCTTCATCCATGTTGTTCACACTGGAACTGCCCAACTATTCAGTTATAAATACTCCTTGGCCACAGTTGATTAGCCCAGAACTGGGCACCAGACTCTTGTGTAACCATTCAGAGTGTTTTCCTAGAATCTCTGGAACTTAAATGTAGAAGTCACTGTCTTTCTAGTAATCCGGGTTTTACCATGGAAACCTGAATACCATATCCTACTGTCCTCTCATTGTGTTTCCCACATGTTTCCTACCATTGGGAACACAGAACAGATATGACCTGCACAGAAAAAATAAAATAAAATA
>NW_020174917.1:2171454-2246046 GCF_003031525.2 Neophocaena asiaeorientalis asiaeorientalis | reverse complement strand
AGCCAGGAACCAAGCCTGTAAAATTATTTATGAATATGAATGTTCTCTCCTAATATATTTCTCCATACAAGCTATTAATCTAATTTATATCACATACATAGTTCCCTTCTACTTTTCCCTACCCCACAGAGGAAGGAATGTGCTGGTATAAATTCGCAGAGGGGGATGTTTATAATTGCTAGAACCCTTACAAGTTTAAAAGGCAGAACTAAAAGTCTGATATGTGTTCCATAATTCTCTAGTTTTGTTTCTGTCTCTGTATTACTTACATGTGTTGAAGCAATGAGACACTTAACATCTGAGTCACTCAGTGCCACTTAGCAATTCAAGAGAGCATGAGGCATGGTTGTGGATACTGCAGAAGATACAAGGACGACAAAGACCCAGCCCCTGCCTGCAATTCAGTAAAACGTATAAGAAGGGTGTGGCCTGTACCATGCCTTCAGAGGAGGAAATTTAAAGAAGAAAATGGGAGGGCTGGAGGATGTTGCTGTTTTACTCCTGTAAAATAGCCAAAGGAGTGCAAGAGAAATGGACGTTAAAGGAAAGAGTCCACAAGATGGAGAAAGGGTGCTATAGTGAGAACACACTACAGTACCTATGTGTGCATTTTTATGTAAACCCCTCAATTAAAGCCCATATGCAAACTCAGCAAAGTCTATCTTCGAAGCAAATACTGTGTGCCAGTGAATTCTACTAGAGACAATTTGAAAAGGTATTTATTTCTCATGGGATTACAAAGTCTATGCAAGTCTATTCCAAATAAGCCTAATATTTTAAGGCAAAGAAGTTTCTATATAATATCTGGGTTAAAAATTTAGATTAATATACGGACTAATACAAGTACCCCAGTGACCATAACATAAGACAGAGTACAGAATACATAAACTTTGTAAAAAAATGAGATTGTTTTGGTAGAGAGATGAAGAAAAGCATTTCAGAAGAGGTGGTTTACTTGTGAGTCTTGAAAGGTGGATGAAATTTCAAAACATAAAAACAGAATTATTTTATGCAATAAAAGGATAAGGGCACTGAAGTGGGAAAACTCAGTCTGTTGAAGAAATCAATGAAAGCATCTGGAGTATAATACATACGTATAGGGAATAATAAAACATAAACCTGAGGAAGTAGGTTGTAGCATACTGTGGACTAGAGACTAAAAAGCCCTGAATGCCAAACTAAATAGGTTTTTTACATTATTTTGTTGAAATAAGTATCTCTAGAATGTATCTTCATAAGAAAGCATTATGGAGAGAACTACTGATTCAGGAGTTTTATCTGGCAATAGTTGTGTAGGTTGAACCAGAGAATATAAAGGCAAGAGTTGTAGGAACAGTTCAAAGACAATATAATTCAGCATAAATAATGAGGACCTAGAAATTCACCATAAGTACGAGGTGCAACTATTTTATTATAAAAATAGGAGGTCAGGACTTCCCTGGTGGCACAGTGGTTAAGAATCCGCCTGCCAATGCAGGGGACACGGGTTCGAGACCTGGTCCAGGAAGATCCCACATGCCGCGGAGCAACTAAGCCCCTGCGCCACAGCTATGGAAGCCCGCGCACCTAGAGCCCGTGCTCCTTAACAGGAGAAGCCACCACAATGAGAAGCCCATGCACCGCAACAAAGAGTAGCACCGCTCGCTGCAACTAGAGAAAGCCTGCGCACAGCAACGAAGACCCAACGCGGCAAAAAATATATAAATAAAGATTTACTTTAAAAAAGGGGGGTGGGGTGGGGAGAGATAGAAGAAACAACAAGTGAAGTTTTAGGTACATGTTCACATTATTTTCATGAAATAGAAAGTAAGGTCATTTCTGAGAAGAATGGAAGGATGGTGAGGTTACAATTTAAGGAAAGTAGAAAAGGTTAATAAATCAATTATCTATGGTGGTACTTGCTCAACCCTACTCATGGTTCCAATAACTCTCCTGTCCACTCTGCTTCATCCATGTTGTTCACACTGGAACTGCCCAACTATTCAGTTATAAATACTCCTTGGCCACAGTTGATTAGCCCAGAACTGGGCACCAGACTCTTGTGTAACCATTCAGAGTGTTTTCCTAGAATCTCTGGAACTTAAATGTAGAAGTCACTGTCTTTCTAGTAATCCGGGTTTTACCATGGAAACCTGAATACCATATCCTACTGTCCTCTCATTGTGTTTCCCACATGTTTCCTACCATTGGGAACACAGAACAGATATGACCTGCACAGAAAAAATAAAATAAAATAGATAATAAACAAAGAAGATAATAAACACGAGATGGAGAGAGATGGAATTTAATCTCCTGGTTCCAGTTGTTACTAAGAACCAGTCCTATTCCCATTCTTCAATTCTATAAGACATCCCAGAAAGATTCTGGTAAATATCCCCAATTGCTTAAGCTAGTTTAAACTGGTTTTCTAATACTTTCAATAAGAAGGTTGTACTGAATAAAAATTATTATTCTCTGTAGATAATTAGCAATAGAGCTGAGCAGGGAGACATCTAAGCATCACCGGACACCGTTATGGGGTGCAAATGAAGTTGGAAACAGTAAACGGTAATGGTACTCATCTGCTTGGTGTGTGAGTTTCTGCAGAAACATTCTGTAGCCCAGGGATAGATAAAGAGAAAACACGCTAGTGAATTGATCAAAAAATGTGGTTTCAATTGTAAAGAAACTCAATGGAAGGAAAATAGGACATGAGAGTTGGTGATATTACACAAATGTGTGATTGAAGTTCAGGGTGAAATGTCTCTCAAAGGGAATGATGTAATCCATCAGTGATATCTGCCCTGACCAGAGGAATAAGAGGCACAAGTATGATTTCTATATAATGTTCACTTTCTTTCCCCCTTTCAGGATCTAAATTTACACTCCATTATTCTTTTAGCAAAACCAAATTAATGTAACTGTCCAAATCAAGATTATGGTAAAGGAACTGATATAAAAGTCACTAATATAAAAAGGAACTGATAAAGAAAAGTTTCAACAAAACGTAAACTACTTTTTTTGACAGAAAACCAGATGTCCAGGAGATCAAACCATGTGGTATATCTTAGGGATAAGAAATAGTCTTATCTTACTAGAAATAGTCTTAATAGAAGAAACAGTCACACAGAAGAAATGAAAATTCTGGTTTTGATGTTATGGGAAGAAAAAATTAGATTAAAAAGAGAATTATGGATCAAGATGGTGGAAGAGTAAGACGCCGATATCACCTTCTCCCCACAAATACATCCCCACAAATACATCATAAATGCATCTACATGTGGAACAACTCCTACAGAACACCTACTGAATGCTGGCATAAAACCTCAGACCTCCCAAAAGGCGACCTACATGCAGAAGGCAGGTCCAAATCCAAAGCTTAACCCCGGGAGCTGTGCGAAGAAAGAAGAGAAAGGGAAATTTCTCCCAGCAGCCTCAGGAGCAGCAGATTAAATCTCCACAATCAACTTGATGTACCCTGCATCTGTGGAATACATGAATAGACAACGAATCATCCCAAATTGAGGAGGTGGACTTTGGGAGCAACGATATATATATTTTTTCCCCCTTTTTCTCTTTTTCTGAGTGTGTATGTGTATGCTTCTGTGTGTGATTTTGGCTGTATAGCTTTGCTTTAACAATCTGTCCTAGAGTTCTGTCTGTCCGTTTTTTTGTTGTTTTTATTACTTAAGAAAAATTTTTCCTTAATAATTATTTTTTATTTTAAAAACTTTATATAATTTTATATTATTTTATTCTTTATTTCTTTCTTTTTTTTCTCCCTTTTATTCTGAGCCATGTAGAAGACAGGCTCTTGGTGCTCCAGCCAGGCATCAGGGCTATGCTACTGAGGTGGGAGAGCCAAGTTCAGGAAACTGGTCCACAAGAGACCTCCCAGCTCCACAAGAGACCTCCCAGCTCCACATAATATTAAACGGCAAAAATCTCCCAGAGATCTCCATCTCAACGCCAAGACCCTGCTCCACTCAATGACCAGCAAGCTACAGTGCAGGACACCCTATGCCAAACAACTAAAAAGACAGGAACACAAATGCATCCATTAGCATAGAGGCTGCTACACTACTTAATAACCAAGAGATCACTGAAGAAATCAAAGAGGAAATCAAAAAATACCTATAAACAAATGACAATGAAAACCCAACGACCCAAAACCTATGGGATGCCTCAAAAGCAGTTCTAAGAGGGAAGTTTATAGCAATAAAATCCTACCATAAGAAACAAGAAACATTTTAAATGAACAACCTAACCTTACACCTAGAGCAATTAGAGAAAGAAGAACAAAAGAACCCCAAAGTTAGCAGAAGGAAAGAAATCATAAAAGACCAGAAATAAATGAAAAAGAAGTGAATGAAACGATAGCAAAGATCAACAAAACTAAGAGCTGGTTCTTTGAGAAGATAAACAAAATTGATAAACCATTAGCCAGACTCATCAAGAAAAAAAGGGAGAAGACTCAAATCAATAGAGTTAGAAATGAAAAGGGTTAAGTAACAACTAAAACTGCAGAAATACGAAGGATCACGAGAGATTACTACAAGCAACTCTATGCCAACAAAATGGACAACCTGTAAGAAATGGACAAATTCTTAGAAATGCACAACCTTCTGAGACTGAACCAGGAAGAAATAGAAAATATGAACAGACCAATCACAAGCATTGAAATTGAAACTGTGATTAAAAATTTTCCAACAAACAAAAGCCCAGGACCAGATGGCTTCACAGGTGAATTCTATCAATAAGAATAAATTATCTAGGAATAAACCTACCTAAGGAGACAAAAGACCTGTATGCAGAAAATTATAAGACACTGATGAAAGAAATCAAAGACGATACAAATAGATGGAGAGATATACCATGTTCTTGTATTGGAAGAATCAACATTGTGAAAATGACTATTCTACCCAAAGCAAACTACAGATTCAATGCAATCCCTATCAAACTACCACTTGCCTTTTTACCAGAACTAGAATGAAAAACTTCACAATTTGTATGGAAACGCAAAAGGCCCCGAACAGCCAAAGCAATCTTGAGAAAGAGAAACGGAGCTGGAGGAATCAGGCTCCCTGACTTTAGTACTGTCATACAGAGTGAAGTAAGTCAGAAAAAGAAAAACAAATACCGTATGCTAACACACATACATGGAATCTTAAAAAAAAAAAAAATGGTCAGAAGAACCTAGGGGCAAAACGGGAATAAAGATGCAGACCTATTAGAGAATGGAGCTGAGGATACGGGGAGGGGGAAGGGTAAGCTGGGACAAAGTGAGAGAGTGGCATGGACATACATACACTACCAAATGTAAAACAGATAGCTAGTGGGAAGCAGCCGCACAGCAGAGGGAGATCAGCTCGGTGCTTTGTGACCACCTAGAGGGGTGGGATAGGGAGGGATGGAGGGAGGGAGATGCAAGAGAGAAGAGATTTGAGGACATATGTATATGTATAACTGATTCACTGTTATAAAGCAGAAACTAACACACCATTGTAAAGCAATTATACTCTAACAAAGATGTTTAAAAAAGAGAGAGAATTATGTACATATCATTGTAAAATAAAGAGGTGAATGCAAATGCCAAAATTTCATAGTTTCCATTTCTCTGTTTCCTGTTCTGTAAGGTTTTGAAGTGGGAAATGATCACTGTTGTTGCCCCTCTCAAATCCCCTCACACTTAGCATTCTAATACCTATTGTTCATATTGCCACCTGTGTTTCATTGCCTGTGAATTTTTTTTTTTTTTTGCAGTACGCGGGCCTCTCACTATTGTGGCGTCTCCCATTGTGGAGCACAGGCTCCGGACGTGCAGGCTCAGCGGCCATGGCTTACGGGCCCAGCCGCTCCGCGGCATGCGGGATCTTCCCGGACCGGAGCACAAACCCACGTCCCCTGCATCGGCAGGCGGACTCTCAACCACTGCGCCACCAGGGAAGCCCTGCCTGTGAATTTTATCTGGCCAAAGCCACCGTGGCCTAAGAATTAACACCCCCTACGAACATCCCTTCACCAATAATGGAAGGGATTTTGGTGCATAAATATTTCAGCTTGCCCTCCCCACTTGGCACTAATTGTGAAATGCACCCAGATTTTCTCAGTGAGGGCAAAACCTGGTTATGCCCAGTAATAATAACCTGCTTGCTAATGCATTTGTTATTGGCTGTCTTTTCTTCCCTGTTTTATTTTCTTGCTCTCTACTGACATTTCCTGCAATGATCTCTCAAATAACTTGAACTGGAATACGTGCTTCAGGATTTGCTTCTGGGGATATGAGAACTACCAAAAAGATCTGGGGTAGAGTCAGGAGAACAGTGCTGAATCATCATTCTGGGACCTCTTTTCTGAGAGTTCAAGATGTAGAGAGTTTTCTTTTTTCCCCTGAACTAAAAGAAGAGTCAGTTCTTTAATTTTAGGTAATACAAAGGTGTGTGGGATCTTCGAGGTATTAATTAATGGTTATATGCAATTAAATAGGATGTGAGAAAAGGGGCTATAAGTTAACATTTTTATTAAGAATTTTTTTGGTCTATAAATACAGGTTCCTGATAATTAAAGTGAGACTACCTATATGTTAAATTAAAGGCTATTATGGTATGTTGAGGCTAAAACACTGCATAAGTGCTTTAAACAGTATAATATCATAACTTTAGACTGTATTTGTAAAAATTCAGGAAGCAGCCGAGAAAATGTTCTAATGTAAGGTACTGCAGTAATTCCCGCAGCTGAATGGTTTCACACAATTAGAGCGTAATTTTACACTCTTAATCTTCAGTGTAGTTGCTCCAAGTCCAGGATGGCAGGAGAGACTCTCCCACTCAGTCAACCAGGAAATCAGCTTCTGGGGCTTCTGAGGTCACCCTTGGGGTCTTCTCCAATCCAGCCAGCCAGAAACAGAAAAGGGCAGGACGAGTGAATCATGAGAGAGCTTCAAGGGGAAGGCCTGGAGGAGGAGTTCATTTTTCTCTCACTCCATTGGCTACAATGCAATCACGTGACTACACTGAACTGCAAGGGAGGGGCTGGGAGGCATTCTCATTGGGAAACTGGGCAGGCTTCTTCTCCCAGTGACACCTCTCCTTTGGAAGAGAGGGTACCCATTTTTGGCAAATAAATAGCCATCTCTCCCACCACCACATCTCTTTTCCTTACGTAAAATGAATATGCTAAATGAATTAATAATATAAACAAATTAGAATTGAATGGTAAGTAAGTCAAACCATTTTCAAGAATTGGAGAAAGATGTATGATTATTGTCAGCAATTCATATACATATTAAGATAATCCTTAGTTATTAAAACTTGTCTCCTTAACACTTCTGCCAATAGCATATTTAAAAGTTCAGTTCTCTGAAATGGAAAGCACTAATATTTCAATCACTTAATAAAATCCATTATTGAAACATTTCATTTAGTCATATTAATCTTCTCCTATGCCACTTAACTAAAACTCATTATCTTATGTACAAATGAAATCTGAGGAATTCTTTGCCACATATTTGTATATTCTTCAAGTTAAAACCATTTCACAGTTACCTGTTTTTTCTCCATAAAACTGGATCGATTTTCTCTGACTTGAGGAGATAAATGCAAGGAGGCAGGGATTATAGAAAATTTAAAAGTCAAAATTTAGGGATTTCTCTGGTGGTCCAGTGGGTAAGACTCTGCGCTCCCAATGCAGAGGGCCCAGGTTCGATTCCTGGTCAGGGAACTAGATCCCACGTGCATGCCACAACTAAGCGTCTGCATGCTGCAACTAGAGATCCCACGTGCTACAACTAAGACCTGGTGCAACCTAAATAAATAAATAAATAAATAAATATTGAAAGAAAAATAAGGCATCCTTCCTGGAACCCTCTGTCCAAAAAAAAAAAAAGATCAAAATTTAGAGTCAGATAAGTATTTGGTCACAATGCTACAGGCTGGAATAAATGAATTACAAACTGAGATTTCTGTTATGAATTCACTGCTCTTTCCAGTACAGCAGGCTGCCCTTCCTAATTATTGATTTAGCAACAATCATTTGCATTAGGATGGTATCTTCATTACAACTATCTACCTGTGGTCTGTTAAAAGAGAAAAATAAATACAAAATATATTAATACTTTCATTTCCTTAAACAAAACCTAACATTTATACCTTGAACTAATTCAGGAAATATACTAATTTTATTTTGTAAAGTGGAATTATGCTGCATACATAAGTGATTCTAGGACATTATGTTGTATGGATTTTAAAGTAAAGAAAATAGCTGCAACAACAGTGTTCCTGACTGCTGTTGTGATGCTTCTTAACGGAACTGTTAACTTGTAGCAGTCAGGGTGGTGGCGGTTTTTGTGATCACTAACATTGATTGAATACTTATAAACGACACGTCAGTTGCTGTGCTAAGTGCTTTATATGCTGTTTCATACTATTATTATTTCAGATTTACAGAAGAGGGAGCTGAGATTTAAAGAAGTTAAGCATCTTGTCCAAGATCACACCAACAGGAAGCAGGAGAGCCGAGATATAAACACAAATCTGTTTGACTATATTCTGTGCTCTTAACCATTATGCTGTGTGACCTTCACCAAAGGTACATCACTTCCTGCTACTCCACGGTAAGTACAGGTTTAAAAACAAAGAACTAATTTAATGAAAATGAGCACAGACGAACTACAGTGGTCCCCTCTTATCCACGAGGGATATGTTCCAAGACCCCCAGTGGATGCCTCAAACTGCAGATAGTACCAAACCTTACATATACAAGGTTTTCTTCCTGTAACTACATGCCTATGATAAAGTTTAATTTATAAATTAGGCACAGTAAGAGATTAACAACAAAAACTAATAATAAAATAGAACAATTACAACAATATACTGTAATAATGGCTATGTAAATGTGGTCTCTCTCTTTCTCAAAATATCTTATTGTACAAATATAATACCTCTGCCATATTAACTAAGCACTTACCACATACTGTGGCCATAACTTTTGCAGCTTGAGGTGCAGCAGCAAAACTGGCATGAATTTCTTTTCCCTTCTTCACAATTTTCTAGATAGGAGATTGGTTCTTACTGTAGATCTTAGCAACTGCAGCATATTTTTTTTTTTCTTACCCTATTAAGTTGAGAACTGTCACCCTTTCACTTAAAGAAAGCACCTTGGGCTTCCCTGGTGGCACAGTGGTTGAGAGTCCGCCTGCCAATGCAGGGGACATGGGTTTGTGCCCTGGTCCAGGAAGATCCCACATGCCGCGGAGCGGCTGGGCCCGTGAGCCATAGCCGCTGAGCCTGGACGTCCGGAGCCTGTGCTCCGCAACGGGAGAGGCCACAACAGTGAGAGGCCAGCGTACCAAGAGAGAAAAAAAAAAAAAAAAAAAAAAAAGCACCTTGTGGCTTCTCTCTGGCATACCCAAATTGCCAGCATCACTACTCTTGCCCTTCCTAGCAAAGACTGAAGATGCTCATCAAAATCCAAGTGATGGCTTTTATTAACAAGATCTCAAAAAAGGGAGGGTGAAGGAGGCCTGTACAACCCTGAAGGTTCATTTCTACCACTCTGACATGTGACAGAAATTGTCATCTTGTTTTTCGAAGAAGAAGAAGAATATGAAAAGTGAAACTTTAAACGGGAAACAAACACAATGATTGCAAACCAGTAACAAGGTCAGAGTTATGTACCTGGGATTAAAGCAGTTATATGCACAACTGCTTCAAGAAAAGTGTGCACTCAAACTGTAATCTGGGGTGCACTGCAAAGAAACCAAGGAGTCCAATAATGTGAAAGTCTGAGGAAAGAGCGGGATGTAGTATGAACTGCCCAACAGCAACAAGAATAATGTCAAGAAAAATAATATTTAGGATGGGAGAAGTGATGGAGGAGAATCTAGCTTTGAGAAGAATTTTCAGAGGAGGTAGAACCCCAAATGACAGAAAACAGTAGCAGAATGAAAAAGCTTCTTTACCTGATTGAAGAGAGAGCTTAAAAGCTGAGAATAAACATGATCACTGCAAGGAAATTTGCAAGAGAACAAGAAAAAAAAAATAGGTTCAATTTTTATAAGAATGATGAAAAATCTCAATACAGGAAATAATAACCCATAAAAAAAGTAAATGAGATGGAAGGGCAGTTTTAGAAACTTTTACTCTGATATTCTAATTTAAAATTAGACATCTAAGAAAAACAATTTAATATAGAAGTATTGTTAAAAAAGAAATAAACTGTATAATACAAACACATTTTTATCTTCTCAGTTACATCACTGTTTAGCATGATAACCAAATACAGAACCAGTAATGGACTCACACTGTGGCAAAAGAGAGAAAAATCAGATAACAAGAGTGATGCTACAGAAGACTACCTTTTGAAGGCTGCATATAACATTTTCTAGCAATGTACAAACATAAAACTTGAAAAAATGTATCTCTAGTAATACCTCCTTTGTTGTTCTTCCAGACAACTGGGCAACAGAAATGTCATTTGATCCATGCTTAAGTTCTTGAGAGAACCAGAAACATAATGGGCTCCAAAACACCTTAAACCACTGGCATCATGAACACTTCCTGCCTAATTCTGTTGGACAACAGAGACAAAGTAAGCCCTGTAATTACATCCCAGCCTGATCTATGCTTGCAGTCATGTAATTAATACTTCCTCTGTAAAGCAATGGAATAATTTAAAGAGCAGGTATTTTTCAACCATGATCTGAAAAAAAAAACTCTAAGAGAATACATGTGCATTTTAGCTATGTGCAGACACTTCTGGGATTCCATTTGCTAAAAGAAATTGTAACTAGATTCTCAGAGCTTTCATTGTACCAAGAGATGAAAATGATACTTCCTTCCTGCTACGGGCTATAGTAGGGGGTAGAATAAAGGGTGACTGGAGCCTATATTTAGTCCATGAGGTTTTATGAAAATGGTAAACATAATCTCAGTTCCTGGCTACCTGAGCCACCCTAGCATGGTGCCAACCACATTTGCAGAGCCTCAGCCAGGAAATCGGTGCAGAAATCTGGCTCCAGAGGCTAGACCTTAACATACACAATAGAAATAAAACACTGCACTCCAGCAAATCTATAGTAACTTCCCAAGTGCCTGCACAGTTTCTAGAGTCCATTTGTAGAGAGGCATTCACAATCATGAATGTAAATCCTATAGAACTCAGAGACACATAAAAGTGGGTTGTAACACAACAGTAGAGGACAGAGTAAGAGTGAGAATGTAAGCTATCGATGTAGGTTTTACCAAGGAAGCCGCATTTTCAACAATTGTTCAAATTTTAAATACTTTTACATTATTTTCTTTTGAATAGATCACACGTACGCCCAGAAAAATTCTATATTTTCAAAGTCCCTCTCCATCCCTAACCAAATCCAAAACAAATTTCATCTTTGTCATCTTGTCAACTGTCTTTATTTAATATCTAGAATCACAAAGAGTGGTGCTAGGGTACACACACGGCCAATGAGATGGCCATTACCCCTTCCTGAAACTCTCTCCCCACTTACTCTTTACAATGCCAAACAACCTTCTTTTCAACAACAATGAAGTCTTCCCTGATCGCTCTTCTACTGCTCTGTCACATCGCCCTGTTTATATCCTATGCAATACCTCACAATCACTGAACGTTTTATTGATTTGTCCATTTTTGAAAGATGAAATAAAATTCTGAAAATGAGGAAACAAGGAAACAGCCCAGGGAATATCATAGTTATCTTGGTCTGCTTGGGCTTCTGTAACAAAATACCATAGACTGGGTGACTTAAATAACCGAAATTCCTTTTCTCACAGTTCTCGAGGCTGGGAAGTGCAAGTGCAGGGTGCAGGCCAATTCCATTTCTTGTGGGCATTATCTACCTGGCTTGACACATTCTGACTATATTCTCACTTTCTCTTCTCGTAAGATCACTAATTCCATGATGAGGGCCCTACCCTCATGACCTAACCTAACCCTAATTACCTCCAAAGGCCCCATCTCCAAAAACCATCATATTGGGAGTTAGGGTTTCAACCTCCAACAAATTTTGGTGGAGACACAAATATTCAGTTCGTAAGTATGCCAGATTTGGGTCCCCTCAACAGAAAAGAAAAACAACAGTAAAAAAAAATTTGCTTGATTATTTTACTGAATTACCTTATATCCATCATAGAAATAATCCGTTTTGTTCTGGCAGGAGAATATGGTTCTCAATTATTAGTAACTAATATTCATTTTCAGAGCAACTTGACTTAGGCATCTCTACTCTGGTGGCTTGATGGGTTCCATTTTATATTCTTAAACTCTTCGTTTGGCTCATAAACTTTTGAAGGTCTTAATTTTAATATAAGAATTATGTCAAGAAAAACATGAAAATTTTCAGGTAATATATGGCTCTGCCTGAATATTTAAAGGTAATAAGCCAGATTTATACTCTGTGAAACACAAAATAAAAATCTTAACAAAAGAACAAAATGATTGATAGGACACATCAAAGCAACCATCTTTCTGGCACAATGATTCTGAACTCACATATAAGTAGTCCCCTGCTCTTCAGACAAGCCCACAGAAGAGGGAGTCCCTCTCCACTGGAGATCACTTCATTTTTTAACATTAGAAAAGAGCAATTGGGGATGTTTAATATACTTTTGTCTGAGGAACTCTGAAATTTAATATATATTCCAATTTGCAAAAACTGGAAATACGAAATAGGCCAATGGCCCAAGTCCAAGCAGACTCAGTTTTTCAGAATCAAACACTAAAGCAAAGAAACAATAAGAAAATGCTCACAAAAATTACCTAGAGCAAGGGATGTCTGCATTGAACATTTTATTCATTGAACTCATCATTTTTTTACTTCCTTTAATTAGTCTTATCTCACAGAGTGAATTCACTTTGAAATGATTAAAAATGGTTTTTGGAAAATATGTTAGATTGACTGTGATCGTACCCACATGCATATTGTAAAAAAGTATTCATTGTCATTAGCCTCATGTGGGCCATGTTAACAGATTAATAAACATATGAGTCGACAGCTACATCATTCACTTACTTGACATTTTCTGAGTGGATACAAGCTAGGTACAAACACTGTACTACAAACTATATTCAAATACTATTTTGGAAACAAATAATTGCGTGTTCAAGTGGGAATGTTTGCCCAGAGATTATTTTGAGGACTCCGAAGTTCTTCAGTCTTCTCAAGTGTACAAGCAAATGTTCTCCAGTTAGAGAAAGGAAGTGTGAAAGTTTCATCCACATCACAGCAGAAGACAGATGCATGCACTGCAGTTGCACAGAAAGAAGAAAGCTATTAACACAGCCTGCCCTGTGCAGTCTTCGGTAAACTCTGTGGCCAACCCTGCAGAGGCATATTTGGTTTGCAGGGCAGTCCCAGGGTGGTAGGATTCTCTACCAATGTTTTTATAAATCATCTTGTTCCTCATCTGCCATTGAATAGGTTCTGCAACTCCCATAGGGCTACTGCATGAAATATGCAATCTCATGACATTCAGTATTTTTTCTTCTCCAAATTTCCATGGCATTGGTCTTGTGTTTACCTTTCTAGTTCTAGGTTAGATTTTTTTCTGTTTCCTCCATAGCATATTCTTGCAGTTCCCTTTGTAAATACTGAGGTTCCCCTCTCAAAGAATCACATAATCTAGCCCGGATCTCCAGCCTCTATCTCTCCTCTGAGTTCCAGGTCCAAATATCTAACTCCTTACTGGATAGCTCCTTTGGGATGTCCAAAGGGTACCAAAAATTAAATGTAAGAAAAACCGAAGTCAAAATCTGTACCTTCAGAAGCTGCTAGCTCCTCTATTTTTCCTGCTTTGTCAATAATACCATCAAGCACTCAGAAAAACACTAACCTGAAATCTGAGAGTCTGGATTTCTTCCTTCATTCTTCTTCCAAAGAGAGGTCAGGTATTGTTGATTATAACTTCTCCTGCATCCTTCAGAGGTCTTGGTTTAAACTCTATTATTTTTCATTTATATAATGAAACAATATTTATGTGCTATCAATTACTTGTCAGATGTTTTGCAAATTGAAAAATAAAAAACTCAACAGTGTCTATACTGGGAGAAACAGACAAGCAAATGTGGAATCATATAATAACCTTACTTTTAAGCGGCATTTCATTCTTAAACTCTCCCTAGCCTTCTGTTCTATCCTTGACATTGTCAGTTTTCTCATCAGGACCTTCTCCAGTCTACTCAAAATCTTCCAATCATTTCTAATAATCTATAAATCAGCAACAGAGTTCTTAAAGGGATTTAAGTAAATTTAAATGAAATGAATTTAAATTCTAGAAAATGAATTTGAATTTTTCTAAGAAAACTAAGGGACATGTGAATTGCAGTCCCTATGAGACTTAAGCTCTGAAAACAGAAGAGCCGGGATACCAAAGCTGTGTGTGAACCAGTGTCAGGAAATGGAGAGAATGAGTGTGTCATCACCTGGAAACCATGAACATAGGTCAAAAGAAGGAAAGTCTAAGCAAGCAAAACAGCAAAGCAGCAAAACGGAGCTCTGGGGGCAATTAGAGACTTACAGCCGTAGCGTTTGATAAAGAAATAAGTCAAGGAAACTGGGAAATGATTATGAGGGTAATCTGCCCAATATACATGACCCTCAGCCTGCCTTCAAGAGGCAGAGCTCTGCCCTGACTCACGCTCCTTAGGAAATATTCTGCACAGCCAGTATCCTAAAAAAAAAGAAGTCTTGAACTGTAGAATTATAAAGAGGTTGCTGGGCTACCTGATGGGTTGTATTTCCCAGTTTTCTGGACGGTGGCTATAGCCAAGAGAATAGTGATCTCCAAGAAGGCAGACACAGATCCCTGGCACTCGAAGTATCCTTAAATCCTTACAGTATCTGTATCTTCTATATGTTATTCAGTATTATGGTGATATATGTTATTTACTTCCTTTATTAAAAAAAACGCTGCAGTATGTCAGAGACCATGTCTTCATATCAGCACAGAACTGAGAACACTGCTTTTTATAGTGAAGGCCCTTAAAAAATGTGTTAAAATGACAGGAAGTTTGGATTATAAGAGCTTATTTTACAGATAATAGTGAACTGGATTTATTTAGGGAAATGGACAAAATTCACTTGACAACTTGGTGATTCTATTAAGACATTCAAAATCATTGGGATTGCTTAGGTCTGCATGAGGTAAAGAAGGTGAACTTGTTTCATCCTAGATAAGCTTGTTTCATCAACTGCCTTTCTAACTCATTAAAGAAAACCTAAGTCTCAAAGCCTGGAAGGCTTCTAAGTATCACTTAATAGATTCAAGTTTTACTTCAACTGTTTGCTTTCTTTAAAAGTTAACCAAATTGATTTTAAATATTGTTATGAGGATCTCTGCATTTGGACATAGACCATATTTACAAGTTTGCCTTTCTTCAGACTGACATCTCTCTAAATGAAACCTGTAGAATAAGATATAATTTGCATTTATCAGAAAGTTTGGTGGCAATGACAGATACTCAGTAAGAATAGATTTTAAAGGGGCATGTTATTGGAAAAATACTGGAGTATCTTGCAGAACAACCAGATTACACGCAAAGCAGAGAACCAAGAATTCGAATAATTCAAAAGACATCGGGAGCGTCCATCTCTTCTAAGTTGACTTTCTAGGTCAATTTAATCTCTCTCTCTCTCTCCCCACTGCCCACTGCCCTCTCACCCTCCCTATCATTCTTCTGCTGTCATTCTCTCTACTGTCCCTCTCCTACCCTCCCCTTGCACCAAAGAATCCACCTTTGCTCTTCTAGCCAAGAAGGCATGACAACTGTTGATCTTTTTACACATTAAAACTTTAGCCACAGTAAGTGCACACAGTAACAAGAAAATACTAGAGAAGGAATGCACTAGCAAACTATGACCATGTACCAATAACTAGACCGATCAATCTGAGGTCAAGAGAATGGGATACTATAACTTCTCCAGCATGAAATTAATCAGCTACTGTGTAGTAAAATGACATCTCTAGGACTATGAAGTGTGGTAAGGCAGTTTCCAGCTGAAAAGACAGGGCTTCTGGACACACAAATCAAAGTCCTATATTTTCAGGAAGAAAATATTTATCAGGTATTTACTCAATTAATGTTTTTTTAAAAGCAGATTTTTTAAAAGAATTAAATGTGACACCCACATATTCAGATGTCATATACACTGGTACATAGTAACTTGAGCATAAATTTCAACAGTCTTTCACGTGAATGAAGTCCAGGCTGCTAACAGACCTTCTCTTCTGTTTTATTTCCATTGTTATTTAGTTAATGTCCCCAGTACTGTACTAAAACATTAAACAGTGTTTAATTTCTTTGTGTGAAGCAATTTTTTTGTCTAAATGTTTTCAATAAGTAGTGGTTTTCCTTAAAGTAGATGGGATGGTCACACTATTAAAATTTAAATTGATGTTTATGAATGAGAATGATTTTCTCCATTCACTGTCTAGAACAGTGCTTCGAAAAAGTGATAATATAGTAGCTATGCACTTAATAGTGGTAATGGCCTCATTTAAGAATAATTTTTAAAATACAGTCATGTTAAAATCCCATCCAAATTCTGTAGAATTTGTACTAGCCATTTCATAAGAATTTTAAATAAAAGTTTATACTGGAATAAGATTTTTTAACCCATACAAAGGAACATTACATTTCTCTATCATATTAACATGAGTTTTAGTATAATTATTATGATCCCCAAATAGTCAAAAATTAAATAAATCATCACAATAAATACAAAGACTACAAACAAATTAAATTTAGAGTTCAAAGTAATACAGTTGACCCTTGAACAACACGGGTTTGAAATGCATAGGTCCACTTATACGCTGATTTTTTTCAATAGTACATACTTTGGTACCACATGATCTAAGGTTGGTTGAATCCAAGAATGCAAAACCTGGGATACGGAGGGCCAACGTAGTTACACTCTTATTTTCAACTGCTCAGAGGTTCAGCTGCCCTAGTCCCTGTGTTGTTCAAGGGTCAACTGTATTATCTATTGTGTTCATTAGGCTCATATTCAAAGACTATAGTGTTTTCAATCATTTTCCTTAACTACCCTGAATAAGGGAGAAGAGGCTATTTGGTTCCACTCCATGGGCCCCTATGTGGACGTCCACTCTACCCCAGATTCCAACCCAAGCTGGTCTACCTAAGAAAAAAGGGGACTCCGAACGGGGCAGAAATTTCCTGGCTAAGTCTGTCTTTGACTACCTTTTAGACAGAGTCCAGTTCCAGGGCTATTGTCTGATGATGCCTGACAGAATACACCAAGTAAAGACCTCCTTGCAAGCTGTGCACCACGCCCTCTGCAGGCTGTGGGCCGCCTTTGCTAAACAGACTTGTACCTCTCAATCTTGTTTCTCAAACTTTGTAAGGAATAGAAGGTAGGAGGAAATTGAAAAAAAATGTGCAAAAGAAAACCTCATCTCCACCATCAAAACTATGTCAGAGGATTTTGTTGAAATACTTGAGATAGAGGCAGAAAAGAAAGATAGATAGATGATAGATAGATAGTTAATAGATAGATAGATGATCGCTAGATGATAGATAATTGAAAGCAAAAAAATAATAGCAGGGGCAGACAAAACAGGGAAGAAAAGGAGTGAAAACGATAAAGCTCTTTCATCAAGGGGAATGTGCAAATAAAGGAGGAGGCCGAATGTAGATTAAGGCAAAGTGATATTTACT
Organism: Neophocaena asiaeorientalis asiaeorientalis; assembly: GCF_003031525.2. Lineage (NCBI taxonomy): Eukaryota > Metazoa > Chordata > Mammalia > Artiodactyla > Phocoenidae > Neophocaena > Neophocaena asiaeorientalis. The sequence goes on along the minus strand of NW_020174917.1, from coordinate 2,228,379 downwards.
CGCAAGCCTGTGCATGGCATACCCATCCAGGTCATACATGTCGTGAGGAAAGAACAGGAGTAAGTGGTATGTAAGTTAGCTAGTTATTGGTTAAGCATAAGAGTAGTGGCTTTTTAAAATAAATCATATCGTCTATCTGTTGTGGGGTGTTTTTGACATTTCTCTATTTTTAAAAAATTTGCTTTCAGTTTAATTTTTGGTATCTAATGAGCCCTCTTTAGCTAGATCAACTCTTAAAGTTTAATCCATTATCTTGTCAGTTATAGTCTCTATCATTGTAATGCACACAGAACTATGGAATAAAAAGAAAGACTAAAAGGAATTAAGTTTAAAATGTGAACAGGAATTATCATTTTCTTTTTCAAGTAAAAACTTGATGAGTAACTCTCTGTCAAAACAATGCATTGAAACATGAGGAAAACTGTCAAATTAAAAGCAAATTAGTATAATAAATGGAGAAAAATAGACTATGGCATGAATAATTCTGGGGAGAATAAAAAGCAATGAGGATAAGTTTCAATACAGCATCCACTTAATTTTAACAGCAGAAAGAAAAACAGATGAGGAAATGTATATGAGCATAAGGAAATTCCTCTTAAAGCTTCCATAACAGCTCTCCTGAAAAATGGTTTTAAATTCGTATGTACCATTTTTAAACAAGGGTATTGACCAAAATTCTCATCCACAAAGACAAGTTATTTTTACTAGTCAATTAAATCTTGCCTTTATCACAAAAGACTGTTTTCTAATTCCTTCTTCTTGTGTTAATCAATTCACCATATATAACTGCAGATTTGAACCTAAGAGAGTGTATTTTATTGCCAAATGTATCTTAAGGGTGAGGTAAAGTGTCCATTAGTTTTCAATTTTAAAATATTTCTCCCTTTTGATATTCATTTTGCCCCCTTTGATTAAAAAAAAGTGGAATAATAATGGAATAGAAAGGAATAGGATAGTTTGTTTTTATTGTTTTATAACTTAATATATGTTCTTGAGATTTATAAATTGTTATTGTTAAAAAGTAACAGAAATAATTTAATTTGATGATGGTTCTCCACTTACTAGGTCCCTGGATGTGCCTGACAATAAACATCTCCAGTGAAAAACAGCTGGTGGTGAATTTTAAAGGCGAGTTTGCACTGAGATGGCAGTGAAAAATTCTGGGGAAGCACAATTATCCAAATTAAGCCTAACAAAAGTATTGATTTCATTCAAAGTGTCAGCTTGAGCAATGTCAAATCCCTCCAGATGACAGAAAATATACTTAAATGAATAAACATATAGCCATGTACAAAAATGAGAAATCTCCATAGATCAGAAACCCCACAGAATTCCTAAGTGATGACACAATGATAAGAATAAAAGAGGGGGAAATGTAACACAGGAAATACAAGGTAGAACACAGACTAAAGACTAGGTGCTCCAGGCCTGAGAGCAGGGGAGCCTGAGCATGGGAGGACGTGCTAGAGACAACAGAGAGAGGTTCACCTTTGTGCAGCTGCCCTCTCTCCAGGGAGCAAGGGATCAACCTCAAAGATAGAAGACAAGTGTGGGAGCGGGGCTTGTGTTAGAGAGGCAACAGCCCTAGGTGGTCAATGCTTAAGGGCAACAGAACAAGAAGACCAGACCCTAAGGAAATGTATGTGTGTCTTTAAATTTAATTGAAAACACAACAGAATACAAGTCTTAGCAAAAACTCAGGACACTTCCACCAAGCACTTTGCACAAATGGATGCAGACGAATAAAAACACACAAGAATCACATAACCAAAGAATTAAATAAAAAAAAAAAAAAAAAAAAAGAATTAAATAAATGGAATGGGGAAAATATCCAAAGATATAATTTAAGTAACCACAAAAAACACAAAAACAAAAAAATAAAAAAAAAAAAAAAAAAAAAAAAAGAATTAAATAAAGCCACACAGTGAAAGAGACACAAAACTCAACCAAGAGAATAATTTACACCTGAGGAAACAGAGTTGCTAAAACGATCAGAACAAGACTCTAAAATCAGTATATTCCTAGAAAGATAAATTATTTTACTTATAAAATGAGAATAAGCTGTTATAAAAATAAAACAAGAAAGGAATCAATCAACCTCCCTTTCCAGAGGGAACCAATTCAAGAGCTGACTCCAAATCAACTACTGATGGATTCCTTAAAAGTTACCCATCATTTCTACTGCAGAAAGTTTCCCAAGTTTTCATGAGCTTAAGGTCTTCCACATTGTTTTGTTTTGTTTTCATTCAGCAGCCTTCCTCCCCCCCACCCCGCCCCACCAAAAACGGAGTAGAACCAAAAAAGCAGACCACAGACTTTCCCACCATCATCCCCAATAATATCATAGTCTTATATCCCTGGGGTGGTACCCACTTCTTTATTGCCAGAGGACAAATGCTTAAAAATTCACCTTTACATATTATGCTTGATCAGATGAGTCACTTATTTGTGAAAGTCAAAAGCATATACGTATAATACTATGTCTTGATTGCCCATCCTAGGCTGAATTTTATTTCATTTTTATAGACGAGAGACTCACAAAATCCCTTTCAATAATTATTTCCTGAGAAAACCAGCCTTGCATATCCATGATTTAAATGCTTCATCAAATCATTTCCTCTAACTAATATGAAGAACTGCTGAAGGCAATGCAATTCAGCTCAGCAATTCTACCTTTCAGAGGAGCCAACATTCTGAATGCATTTGTGACATTAAGGAAAGAAACAGAGACTATCAATCAGACTTTCAGGTCCTGTTTTAATCAGAACACATTCAGGAGACAGTCTGAAAAGCCAGAACTTTGGATGCCCCTGTTCAAGAAGGGTTTTTTTCTTAACTGATTTGCAGCCCACAGAGGAAGAACAAATACTGGCGATGCTTTCTATTTAATTTGGTATAAGTTCATAAAACAAATTGCCCAGATAATTGGACATGTCTTCAATTCTGCACTACATTTTCCATAGATGTAAACCAGATTTATAACTTAGAAGTGCAGCAATAAATGAGCATAGCTTGTAATAGACTCGTGCCAAGTCTTATATCAAAGTGAAATAAAAAATGAGACTGACCACTCTGAGTAATCAAATCGGTCAGCTCAGTTAACTCCTTCTAAAGTATGGATGGGAACACTAAGATCTGCAAAAAAAAAAAAGTTTAATGATTTCTACTAGTACAAATATACACAAGCAAGAAATAGCTGTTTAAGTAGATTCCCTAAAAATAAACTTACCATCCTAAATCCTGTAAATGATTTTTTTCTGTTATGCCTTTTCTTCCCCCCATTGGAGAATTTAAAACCCACTCACACATGGAAGCTACTATCCTGAAGCTAAGTTCCCATTTTCCTCTGAGGAGTTTTTCCACTCCCGCTTAAATCAGAGTTGGCAATTATGCTTTTCTAGACTGAACCGTCTGGTCACCATTTGTCTAGTCTCTCGTCCAAAACAAACAAACAAACAAAGAGATCAACGATATTATGTTGGAAAATACAAGGTGGTTTTTAGGCCCATCTGTTGGTCCTGCAATAACTAAATAAATCTAGTTATTAAAAGGCAAAGCTCAAACCTAAAGGTGTCCTCTAATTGAATTCTTCCTCTTCCTGGTCAAGATGGTAATAAAACAGGGAAAGCAGAATTCCCATCTGCAAAGACTTTCCTAAGTCTATATACTTCTTTGGGCTATTTGCCAAAGGCAATGTTCCAGAGAAAGTAAGTTTAAATAATATCCTATTCCAGGAATGGGAAAGGATATGTGCAGATCAGTTGGTATTAGTAACACATTTCCAGGATTTAAAAACAGAAAGCCTTACTTATTTTGCAAGAAATAACTATTTTTTCCCAAAATCCCTGTTTGTATTTAAGTAAATTGTTTTACTCTCCATTTCTGAAGTATCCAATTTACTCCAAACCAATTTATTACCTTCCGTCTGCTTCTCTTTCCTCTCCTTATCGAGTAACAGAAACATCATTCACCATTTAGCCAAACTGGAAACCAGGTAATCACTCTTCCATCTGAATCTAATTAATGATAAAGACTAGACAGCTCCAACTATTAAATATCTCCCTATTATTTCCTCTCTTATTACATTTGCTACTCACTTTTCTCTCTGTCTAAATTCTCAGTCCTTTCCAGTTCACCCTTTAAGGTGCTACCAGAGATCTTACCAAAAGCAAGTCCAATCACATTGGTCTCCCTCATAAAATCTTTAAGTGACTCCCCAATCCCTATACTAAAATACAAATCCCTTGGCTTAGCATCCATAAGACCCTTCAAACACCTTTCTTTTATCTCATCTCCTACCACTCCTGAAAGTCTGTGATGCTTATGCTGTATAGTTTCCAAAACAATCTATGCCCTCTCATGATCTGTGCTGTTGCACATTTTCTTCTAACTGAAATAATTCCTCCACTGATTTATTGCTGAGAACTTAGTCATATTCTTAGATTGAAAGCAAGCATGACTTCAGAAACATTCCTTTACGGTCCACACCACAGCACTTAACATCCCATCCCTGCGAAAAGTGATCACATATCAGCGCCCTTGTTATATGTTCTTATATCTCCAACTGTCTGAGCTCCTGAAGAATCAGGACCATGTGTTTTTCCTCTTCAATATCTTGACCCCCAACTGAAAATAAACACTAATTGTCCCGAAGGTGAATAAATAAAGCAAGGAAGGAATGACAGATACATAACTGACCTAGGTAGTGAAATCTCTTTTCCAACTGAGGTCAACACTATGCAATCTTCACCTTCGTAGGTTAAATGGAATTGAGTGACTGGGCCAATCTGGACAAATTACTGCAGTGCGCCTCTTGAAGTTGAGTTCATGAGTTCACACAATGAAATAGTCCCACTGATTCTATAATTAGCATAGTTTATTTTTCCTCAGAATTGATTCTGCATTGCACTGTTTCCTTAGATTATTTTGTGTAATGCTTTTATATTCTATTTTTAATTTGTTGACTTTGCTTTCTCTCTTGGCTTTAAAATGCGAGATTGGATGTAATTGTCAGTGTATCTTTCCACTTATTTATAATTTATCTAATGCAATTACATGCTAGTAAGCAGTTAATAAATATCTTTCTATGCTAATCTGAGAGTGCGTATTTGAAAATAGAATCAAAGGAAAAGAAACATAAATATTCTCTTTCTATTCTGATTTACTTAATTTCAGAACATCTCACTAACCGCCTTCTCGTCCCACCAATCTTTTTGCTGCGCTTTCATTTTTCTATGCAATAGGGACAATATATTTCTTCTATACGGAGGGCCAAGTGGCATAAAAATACATAAACTTCCTGGGGAAAAAAGAATTCATGTAAAATTTTAAAGGAAATTAATGTAATCTGAAGTGCTCATTAGGAGGAAGACTCTTCAGAAAAGTGGTACTTTTTTTTTTTTTCTAACCTCATATTTTGTTTGTTTGTTTTATAATGACTGACTGAAGCCTTATTTGGGCACATATCCCATTAACTTGAATACAGGTGTTTAGCCCTCAGGCAAACTTTGTTACTTCTTCAATTTCTTTTGCCATATAGAGGTTTCCTATAAAACCCACTCAATGTATAGACAATTTAAACTCATACAGGAAGTACTCAAACCTCCGAACTGCATCTTACAAGAATGGAGGCAGTTCTTCGATCCCAATTTACATGTCATTTATTCTCTTCTACTAGCATATTGGCTGAAGCCATACTGACATCACTAGATACAGATATTTTCATCTTCTTTGCCTTGGTTTCAACATTTACTATTACGTCTACTTCTTGGACACAACAGTTGTTTATTCTTTGAAATTATTAAATATTTAACCAAGTTCTTGTAAATTAGGGGCAGTCATATTTTTCCAAAGATTTTTACTTTAATTTACTTTTATTATTTTTGATATATGTTTAGTGTGTCTGCTCTAGAATGAGCAACTCCAACTAATTCTCCTCACAGCTAGCACGCTGTTTCTAATCTGAATTCACATTAGAACTCTGAATCTACTCTTATTTGTGGCAAGCTTGATTTTTTCACTCCCTCACCTCACATATGAAGGTCGTTACAAAGTTGATGAGGATAATCAAGTCATACTGGAAAGAATGTTTTGGACCGTGAATATGCAGCTGCACTGAGGAGATATTTTGGCACTTCCAGCATTATAAAAGTTAGAATGATTAATAAGAAGAAGTACGGAATCGATCTACTGAGAATACTGTAATCCCTTCATGGTTATTAAGAGATGTGTGAAGCACACAAAAATAGATATAGATTATTTATTACTAAAGGGATTCATGATTCAACTTTATCACCTTTAGAAACTTATGTTGGTTTTTTTGCACTTTACAAAACATTTAGAAGTTGTGACTTCCATGCTTAGATCAGTGTTTTTAAATAATGCTATATCTTAAGAGGTTGTCTCAAAAAACTACATATTCCAAGTTGTCTAAATTATACAACAAAACCAACACACACTTACCTGTGTTTCCTCATGACACCCTACTAACGTAACAGTGGATTCTTAAGGCAGTAAGTGACAAATACAAATGTCATGCAAGAAAAGACAACAGCTGCACATTTTTGGAAGCTAGAAAGCAGATAGACAAATAATAACTGCCTTAGCCTGGAGAAAGATGAATTAATTCCAAGACATTCATAGAGAAAGTCCAGAAGCAAAATGATGTGTACTGCAAAACTCATAAATCCTCCAGAACTGACAGTCCCAGCTATACCCGAACCTGAAGATAAAGGTGGATTAAAGCCAGGAGGATGTTTGTTGAATGCAATAGAGAAACAGTTCCCTAACTACATTACAGGCGGCTAGGCCACTTTCTCTTCTCCTGTAGAAGGATGTGGCTTAACTTTCTACAGAAGAGGAGTCAGAGGGATACTGGAGTAGAGAACATGGGCCCAGCTAGGACACTTCAACTGTAATGGTTCCTGTACACCCTGAACCACGAGATCTCCCTGATCTCTCCCTTACCTGACTCTAGGAATGCTAGCAGCCAGTATCAGACCCTCCTGATAGGAGGGTGGATAATTCTTCTCCAGGGAATCTAACCAGACTAAGAGAAAAGACCTGAAAATCACTAATAGGAGTTCACTGACCAAACGTCAGGGCCAGATCACCCACCAAGAAGGCACACCAGTTGACAAGCCCATAAGTTTCTAATCAGGTATTTGGTGGCTCATTTCTAAATATTTATGGGCAGCCAAGTATCCCCAGATATTTAAGGAAAGCCTCTAACATGAAAGACAGAGACCATACAAACTGTAGTAACAAATTTGGAGAAAACAGAGTGATGGAAGCAGAACAAAACTCTGTGTCTGTGTGTCCGCATTTAACATCTAGCCTCTCAGAGACAGGAAATCTTACTTCCATGAAAAAAACACCATGATGCTAAAAAAAAATAAACATCCATACAAAGAAAGGAAGACTTGTAGAAATTAGAACTGTGATAGCAGAAATGAAGAAAAACTCAGCTAGAAAATGTTGAATTTAACTTAAGGAAATCTCTAAGAAATTAGAATAAAAAGACTACATGTAGAAAATTAAACAGAAGGGAAAAAAACGTAGAGCACCCGCCTCAAAGGTTCATTATATGAATAATAGGAAAATGAGAAAGAGAACAGAAGAAACTATGGTAAGGAGATTATCAAGGAACTAATTCAACATAATGTTTCAAAACTGAAATTCAGAGTGAAAAGTCTATGGAATGCCTAACACAAGTGGGGAAAAAAAAAACCCACATCAGTGCATATCACTTTAAAAAGTAGAACATGGGAGTAAAACTTGCAGAGAGAAAAAAATCAGAATGGCATCAAACTTGTCAGCAGCAACACAAGACAAACACACAAATAAATAAAACAATAACTTCAAACTTATGAATGAATATTATTGCTATTCTATACTTTTACAGTGGCCAAACTGGGAAAAAAAAACCATGAGAGTGGAATAAAGATATTTCATATTTACAAGGTATCTCAAACTTGATCTCCCATGAGCTCTTCCTCAGGAAATTAGTAGAAAACATGTCACCAAAATGAGGGTGTAAACCAAGAAAAAGGAAGACATAAACCTACACACAGGGGATCCAATGGAGGTGAAATACTATGAGAATTTCTAGGATGATTGTAAAGGGAGATCCCAAAACAACAACAGCTATGCAAAACACCAGGAGAGCAGTAAGCCCAAAGGAGACCAAGAGGAGTAAGCTCTCCTGGAAAGATATCTCCAAGAAGATAAAATGAATAGAAACACTTAAATGTTTAAAATATTAAGACATTTCCACTTTGGCGGAGTTTGGGGATGAATCAGTAACAGGTATGTAGCAAATAAAGCAACCGAAACAAACACACACAGACACACACACAATTTTTAACTCAAATGCAAAAAAAAAACAAAAAAAAGTATCCAAGGAAGAAAATATAAACATAATAACTTATAAGGGTTACCTGTGAAAAATATTTATACTCACAATAATGTAAGAACTGATTATTGATCAGATAAACAAGATTAAACATATTGGATAATGGGGGAAGAAAGTGAAGGAGATTGAGAATATAAAAGAATTAAATACTCATCTTTCACTTGTAGTATGTGAAATACATAATGTCTAAGCTGGAAAAACATAACTATATTATTAAAGTAGTTTAAGATATTTTTTTAGAAATATACAGGTAAATACCAAAGAAATAGATAAAAGATTTGAAATTGATTGGGAGAGGGAGAAAAAAGGAGAGGATAAGAGATATTGTTTTCATTAAAAACAAAGAAACAAAAAGCTCTGTAGAAATACTGGAATGTACATTTTTATAAAAAGTATGCCTTCACTTATTTTATTTTCTCACTTATTACTATATTTATTTATAAAGTAATTTTAGGAAATAATTTTATTGGTGTTTTAGCATTGAGTTTTTTTAAGAAATGGAGTGCCATATTAGAACAAGCTTGGAACAAGTTCTGAGCTTAGAGAAAGAAGCTCCAACTTAAAATTAACCAGCTCTGTGACTGTTGAGTGAGGAGGTAGCTGAAGTAATGGAAAATGGTAGTTAACTGAAACTAGAATCCATACTGTTTTCTCCAGAGGGAGTTTTTCTAGTGCCAGTAAAAACTGGGGGGCAAATCACAGATAAAAGTATTGAAAACAGAAAATTGTGAGGTTTGGAGCAAACAGATAAAGTCAGCAATAATCACATCATGTGTGTTGAGCACTCTTGCACATACTTATGAAATGTTCTCAGAAACTGCTACCTGAAAGAGATTCAGTTTGCACTCATCATCTAACCTGTCTTAAGTATTATAGGATGTTGCCCTTTCTCCCTCCTCAAAGCTAATTTTACCCCTGATATGAACTTGGTCCTACAGTTATATCCTCTTTCTCTATAATTGTTCTCTCCCTCTTTTGCCTCTCAATTTATAGGCTTTAAACATGCTCAGAATGGCTCTCCCATTTTATAGATTAAGTAATCCAGAAAGTCAGACCCTCCCTTATCAGCTCCAGTAATTCTTTCTGCACATGTTATGCTAGCTCTCCCCTTGACAACCAAGTCTTTGAAAGAATGATCTGAAATTGCTGTCTCCTCTCTCTCATATTTATTCTTCAAATGACTTAAAACAATGTTCTATCCTCCCCACAGCCCAGGAAATGTTCCAGTAGATGTCACTATTTTCTATTGGGTTGTTTCAGTCCTTGTTCCATTTGACCTATTTTACTCCTTGTCACTGCTAATCTGTATGCTACTATCTCCTGGTTCTCTACCCCACCTCTCTAAATATCCCTCAGTCTCTTCTGCTCACCCACTTCTTAACACTTGGAAGCCCTACAGCTTAGTCTTTGGTCACCTCCTCTTCTCTCTAGACATTCCCTGACATTCTCATCCATAACTTTAGCTAAAATAGGTGCCCAAACACCTACCATACCTCCTTGATTGGAGCTCTTGGAATGAGGGGAATTGTACACAGAATTTTCTCCAAATCTCTTTGTCCTTCTGGGTTCCCTTTTTTTCCTTGAAAACCACCAGGATTCACGTGGAAATAGAGGACCAAACCTGGGAATAATCTTAGTCTCCTGCTTCAACCTTAGCCCCACGTCAGTCACTTATAATTATATATTGCTAATCCTTATCCTTTTACTTCTTTGAACCCTTCTTCCATTCATTGCTGTCTTTTTTTCAAAGCCTCATCTCACCAGCGCTTTCATGGACAGTGGCAATACCCCCCTCCCAGTATCACTCCTCAGGTCACCCCCATTTTTAATTCCTCCCCTACACTGCTATCAGGGTTATCTAACTTAAAATACCAATCTCGTTATTTTAGTCAATGGCTTGAAACCTTTCAGTAGCTTCCCATTACTTGTAGAACAAAGTCCAAACCCATTAGCACATGGCCTTCCATAATCTGGACACTAGCTACTTATCCCATCTTCTCTCTTGTTGCGCCACCCTTGGAGTCTACGCTTTAACCCTAATACATTTCATCCAGCTTCTGGATTACACACCTGTACTTCCATTCACATTGTGTCATGTCTGAAATTGCATTCCCTTTTCCTTCCCTATCTCCATACCCTACTGAGAACATCTGCAATTAAGATGCTTCTTCAAAATCAGCTTTTCTATGAAGCCTTTTTATTCTCTCCAACTAAAGTTAATCACTTCTTCATCACACCTCTGCTTATCTCTCTGCATAACTATATTTTTAGCAAAAAAAAAAACAGTTTGCATTTCTACATTGGACTGTGAGCTCCTTTCAGACAGAATCTATATCTTATTTGTTTATAACACAAGTGTTTAAAAAGTTCCTAGAGGATAGTAGGTGCTTACTGTAGAAACTCATAACGCTGTAAAGTATCCACTACATAACCAAAAATGTACTGGGAAAAGCTGCTCCAGACAGTTATGTGCATGGAAGTTACTATGCTCTGAGTTACGTGACATTGAAACCTCTACCACAGTTGAAGGGACCAACGATAAACCATCTCTAGATTAGACATAAATGAACCTGTCTCCCAACATGGCAGTCTGGAGAACACCAAGTACGAAAACTGCTTTATATTGGATACGAAATACATAATCTGATTATCTTTGGATGTTAAATATAAAACAAAAGCAGCAGAAACAGACATAGTTAAAGTAGTTAACAGTGGAATCAGTAGAGAGCAATGAATCACAGGTGTCATGGAGTGGCTAGAAGAGGAAAGACCTAAGGAATGACAAGATAATGGGATGCTCTTGGATGACAAGTAACGTTGTTGATCCTGAAAGGGCTGCTATGCACTATATACTGATCAGGATAAATGATGTTCAGATTCTTCATGGAGCCTGGGTGTGCTGCAGTTGAGTTGGCACGGGATGGCATATTTGGAATATATTCCATGATCACAGATGACTATAGAAATTTCACAGGCTGGACTTATGTAATAAGTAACAAAATTCAAACCTTATAGCATTTAAACTACTTTATTATCAGAGTTCCATAATTTGTACCTTAGAGGTACAACATTTATTTGATGGGGAAAAAAATACATCAAATGCTGAACTCACATATTTCTGTAGTAGCTCTACCTTCTATAAGGTCATCTAAATCAGGCCAACATTTACTGCTCACCTTCAAACTGATTTTAAATTTCAGTCTTGAACTTGGGACTTTAATTCCCTAATTTCTAGTTCATATTCCCTTTCATATACACATTCAGGGCTTCTCTTGTTTTTCTATTTCCCTAAATATGTAGTCAAAGTTAGAGATAATGATAAATCCAACAAACTTACACATACACTAGAGAGAGACAATGTGAAGAATGGATAACACCTACAAAAATTCTGGAGAGTTGATTGGGGTCTAGATGCAGGTGATACATGATGAAGGAAGAACCGATGGACTACATTAGCTCAAAGAGAGAGTCTTTGCTTAGAATATTCAGTGTGTATATAAATAGCCCCCTATAATGGGGAAACTGGGCACTGAGTGAAACAGCCACTTTCTTAATGTTGAGCCTGAGTTAATATAAAGAACCCTAGAATCATGTTACAGTAAATCTACAGGGGACCTTTGAAATCATCTAGTTAACACTCCCTTGTTTTACAAATTTTAAAACCAAGCCTTAAAGGCTTTGATTTACAAAATGTCAAATAGGAAGCTAAGAGAAATAAATTGTGATGGACACTAGAAATAAATGGAGCAAATGTGTGAATTATCTGCACACAGAGAGTTGCTGAGTTCCTGAGTGAATACTGGATAGCTGGCACATCAAGAGGTAATAAAGAAGTAAGGAAGATTCATAAAAATAGCTCATGAAAACTCCCACATGGAGGGGAAGGCACCTTATGTGTCTCCCCCAAAGTAGACATAGAAAAGATCACCCAAAAAGCCAAAAAGTTGAAGACATGGTCCTAGAAGCTAATATCAGGAAAAGAAATGTGGAGAACTGAATAAAGAAAACAGGCTGTGCCATCTGGTATAGGAAACACTAGACACATGTAGTTATTGAGCACTTGAAAGGTGACTAGTCTAAATTGGGATATACTTTATGTAAAATCTGTACATAATGGTTTTGAAGACTCTGTTCCCAAAAAAAGAATATAAAATATCTCATTAATAATATATATTTATTACATCCTGAAATGATATTATTTGGATATACTGGGTTAAATAAAATATATTATTAAAACTAATTTGCGGGCTTCCCTGGTGTCGCAGTGGTTGATCCAAAAAAAAAAAAAAAAAAAAAAAACGAATTTCCCAGATTCTTTTTTTTTAATGCACCTACTAGAAAATTTAAAATCACATTGATAAATTAGGAGTATGGAAAAAATAACATAAGAATAAAATTACACAGGTGTTCTCATATTTGTGGTTCACATTATACTTTCTGTTGATTCAATCAATCATGTTATTTTATTTTACTGAATGAAAGATTCTTTAAATTCTATAGTGCTTTACAATTTTCAGAAGTTTCACACGATTTCATATAATTCCATAATAACCCTTTTTTTTCTCCTCTACCCCTATCTTGCCCCTCCCCTCTTCCCTCTCCCCACTGGTAACCACTAGCTTGTTCTCTATATCTCACATTACATTTTTATATATTTTATGGATATTTTATATATTTTATATACATTATATTTTATATATATTTTATATATTAGATATGTATTTTTTTATTTGGAGTATAAGCTTTATAATGTTGTGTTAGTTTCTGCTGTACAACAAAGTGAATCAGCTATATGTATACATATATCCCCTCCCTCTTGGACCTCCCTCCACCCCCCCATCCCACCCATCTGGGTCATCACAGAGCACTGAGTTGAGCTCCCTCTGCTATACAGCAGGTTCCAACTAGCTATCTATTTTACACATGGTAGTGTATATATGTCAATCCTAACCTCCCAATTCATCCCACCCTCCCCTCTCCCTGCTCCGTGTCCACCCATCTGCTCTCTTCATCGGCATCTCTATTCCTGTCCTGCAAAATAGGCTCATCTGTACCATTTTTCTAGATTCCACATATATGCGTTAATATACGATATTTGTTTTTCTCTTTCTGACTTCATTCTGTATGACAGTTTCTAGGTCCATCCACATCTCTACAAATGACCCAATTTTGTTCCTTTTTATGGCTGAGTAATATTCCATTGTATATATGTACCACATCTTCTTTTTGCATTCTTCTGTTGTTGGACATTTAGGTTAAATGCCAGCCATAATCTGGCTATTGTAAATAGTGCTGCAGTGAACATTGGGCTGCATGTGTCTTTTTGAATTGTGGTTTTCTCTGGGTATATGCCCACTAGTGGATTGCTGGGTCACATGGTCCTGGTACAGAGGATATGCGGGAAAAGGTAGACGACAAATATGAATTGAATAGCCTGTGTGGGCTGGGCATTTTTTATTTATGTTGTTTTATCTTAGATTCACAACAGTTAAAGATAATTTCAATAGCTATTATTCTTTCGTCTGCTTGTCCAAGGAACCTCCATGTTTTCTTTCTCTTAAACAAAATTCTAAAGGCCGGGATAAAATAAGTAGAAATTTTTTTTTCTAGTATTATAACTCTTATTCTGAGAATTTATAGTCTGAGACAGGGAAACAATATTTAAGAACTTTTAAGTGGTAAGTATTGTGCTATCAGTTGCTCTGGTATAGAAAATATGTCCAAGAAAAACCTATCTTAAAAGTTGAATTATTTAAGTCATAAAGGAGAACATTGGTATTGTTACCCTGCTCTGCTAATTTACATTGAAATAACATGTGGACAGACTGTGTCCCGCCCTTTCTAGAGAGTTTTAATTGGTATGCCCTCTGCCTTTCACTAATGTATCTTATTTCTTCCATTATCTATAAAAGAAGCAAGTGTTCTTTCACCTTGAAAACTGAAATACCTCTTCCCGATATAATCAGATGCGTTCCAACCCCTTTTAAAGGAAAGGAAATTGCTTCTCTGGCTGCCAGCCATCATGAAGCTGAGAACATGTCTGTTGGTAAAGGTAAGGCACCCTAATGAATGACTTTCTTTTCAAAGAAGCAGAGACAATCCCTGCAGTAATTCAGTACAAGCTGCAGTTATTTAGATGCTAATGAAAGAAATAAAAATAGATAAATAAAGACACAACTTCCCATGTGTCAGAAGTGACAGCAAGATAGTAGGTCATTTCCAACCAAGCAAAATGTGGAATTTAGTTACTTAAAGAAACATGACCAAAACTCTATTTTGATACTTTGAATTCTTTTCTTTTATATGTGATTAGCTCATCCACTAGAAGGACGAAGAAAGGAAGGAGGGTAAGAAGGAAGGGAGGGAGGGAGGGAGCAATCAAAACAGTAAATCCTTTAGCAATGCACACGTCTGCTTTGAAATACTATATTTTACTCAGAGGTTAGCTTTTATTTTGTCTTTATAAGACCATGGATTTTGCATAATATTGATATATTGGTGTCACATTTTGCTATAACTGTCATTTAATAGTTGTTTCCTCAATTTGTGGTATTTTCCTTAGTTACAGAAAATATGGAGTTGTGTGGGAGACAAGTTGTTCCTCCTATACTATTCAGTTTTGCTTTATTTGAAATTATTTATTTTACTCTAAAATAGAAGGCCAAAATACACAACTCAGAACAAATAAATTAAACTGCCTTAAAATTCGGCATGGTTAAATTTACATACTCTTCTTCTCTCCATTGCTTTCTACCTACATATTTTTATTCTCTATTTTATTAGTGATTCTAGCTGGAGCTGGTCACAGGATTGCAGTTTCACAAAATTTCAGGGTGGTGGTACTCAGAGACCTTGATTAATAGCACCAAGGCCTCATGCAATTCACTGACTTATACAAGGTCATGCATTAAAATATCAAATTATAACAAAGCTGCTTTTCCAAAACACACTAACATTCAATGAAATTTATCAACTTAACCCTGAGAAATTTTCTCCAGACATTTGAAGTGGAATTAACACTCAGTTACAGCTATTGTGCAATCAGTACATTGCTTTGTGGAGCGACATCAAAAAAAGGCACTGGGGCTTCCCTGGTGGCGCAGTGGTTGAGAGTCCGCCTGCCGATGCAGGGCACGCGGGTCGTGCCCCGGTCCAGGAAGATCCCACATGTCGCGGAGCGGCTGGGCCCGTGAGCCATGGCCACTGAGCCTGCGCGTCTGGAGCCTGTGCTCCGCAACGGGAGAGGCTGCAGTGGTGAGAGGCCCGCGTACCGCAAAAACAAAAAAACAAAAACAAAAACAAAACAAAACAAAATGCATTGGACTTGGTTCCTGTCCTGAAAAACAATGTAATGACAAGAGGAAGAAAAGACAGTTCCAGTAATCTTTTGCTGCATAACAATGCACTCCAAAACTTAGTGGCTGAAATCAGCAACCACTGTATTGCTCACCATTCTGTGGGTCAGGAACTTGAGCAAGAGTCACAGGAGACAGCTTGGTTCTTACTCCATACAGTGCTGGCTGGGGTGGCTTGACTGGGGCTGGAGGATCCAAGATGGCACATACATATTTGGGGCTCTCATGCTGAAAGCAGTCCTCCATGTAACCTTTATCTACACTTGGTTATCTTGGTCTGCTCTTATTAGTTGGTAGTCTAGGTTGAACATCTCTCCAAGGGTGAAAATGGAAACCTCAAGACCTCTTAAAACTTAGAGCCAGAAGTCACACAATGTCACATCTGTTGCACGCCGTTGGTCACAGCAGATCTCAGGACCAGCACAGACCAAGGGGAGGGGAAAGAGACTTCATCTCTTAATAATAAGAGTGATAGGGGCTTCCCTGGTGGCACAGTGGTTGAGAATCTGCCTGCTAATGCAGGGGACACGGGTTCGAGCTCTGGTCTGGGAAAATCCCACATGCTGCGGAGCAACTGGACCCGTGAGCCACATCTGCTGAGCCTGCGTGTCTGGAGCCTGTGCTCCGCAACGAGAGAGGCCGCGATAGTGAGAGGCCCACGCACCGCGATGAAGAGTGGCCCCCGCTCGCCACAACTGGAGAAAGCCCCGGCACAGAAACGAAGACCCAACACAGCCAAAAGTTTAAAAATAAATAATAATAATAATAAGAGTGATAAAGTCATATCACTATGGGGCTGGTGGGATGGGAGAAATTGTAGCTATCTTTGAAAACAATATGCCAAGTACTCGTGAAGCAAATGAGAATAAAAAGCAAAGGAATGGTTACAAAAGGTTCACATTTATATAGATAATTATGGCATGGAAGAATTTTTGTTTTTTTATTTTTTTTATTTATTTATATTTGGCTGCATGGGGTCTTTGTTGTGGTGCGCGGGCTTCTCATTGTGGTGGCTTCTCTTGTTGTGGAGCACGGGCTCTAGGCGCGCAGGCTTCAGTAGTTGTAGCATGCGAGCTCAGTAGTTGTGGCTCGCGGGCTCTAGAGCGCAGGCTCAGTAGTTATGGTGCACGGGCTTAGTTGCTCCACGGCATGTGGGATCTTCCCGGACCAGGGCTCGAACCTGTGTACCCTACAATGGCAGGCGGATTCTTAACCATTGCGCCACCAGGGAAGCCCTATGGCATACAAGAATTTTAAGAAGCTGCTGCAGTAATTGGAATGATCTGAGATGAGCTACCTAATTTTTTTTTAAAGAGAATATTATCCATTTCCTTACAGACTTGAAATCATCAGGATATGTTACTGTTGATAAAAAAAAGTCCCCAAAAAAGTAACTTGGAGGTGAAGTAGGTATGTGTGTGCTATGAGCAAAAAGATTTATCACATCCAGCCAAAAATGAGGAGACACTTTGACAACTTTCTCCACCATTGTACCACTGTCACCTAAAAAGAAAACTTAAGGTCACTAAATTCATTAAAATCAGAACTTTACAACAAAAGTCTAATTTTTTAAAAAATATTGCTTCACTCACAAAATAATTTTTTTTTAATTAAAAACTCCCAATAACTCTAAATCAAAGAAAAAATAGGGCTTCCCTGGTGGTGCAGTGGTTGAGAGTCCACCTGCCGATGCAGGGGACACGGGTTCGTGCCCCGGTCCGGGAGGATCCCACATGCCGCGGAGCGGCTGGGCCCGTGAGCCATGGCCGCTGAGCCTGCGCGTCTGGAGCCTGTGCTCCGCAACAGGAGAGGCCACAACAGTGAGAGGCCCACATACCAAAAAAAAAAAAAAGAAAAAATAAATTCTGAATACTGCAACTAAGCTGGGATGAAGTGAGAGAGGGGCATGGACTAATATATACTACCCAATGTAAAATAGATAAGTGGGAAGCAGCCGCATAGCACAGGGAGATCAGCTCCATGCTTTGTGACCACCTAGAGGGGTGGGATAGGGAGGGTGGGAGGGATACACAAGAGGGAGGGGATATGGGGATATATGTATATGTATAGTTGATTCACTTTGTTATACAGCAGAAACTAACACACCATTGTAAAGCAATTATACTCCAATAAAGATGTTTAAAAAAGAAAAGCATCACTACTCAAAAAAATAAAGGATGAAAGCTACCAACCTATCGGGATTTTTTACAAATGTAATCCTGGATTAGATACTGGGCTATATTGTGTTTATGATTTCTTTAGAGAAAACTTCTGTTTTCCTCCCAAAGAAATAACTCAAATGCTTTTGGAAATGAAACGACGTGTAACTGGGAATCTACATAATTTGTTACTCTATTTTCTGAATGTTAACTCTATACAAATAATTTAGTTACATGAACTTATTTAAACCTCACAAAGTTCATATAACTAAATTATTTGCATAGAGTTAACACTCAGAAAATAGAGTAGGTTTGGCAGAAAACTAAATGACCTTATGAGCCATTCTTCTCCTCTTCCCCAGTCTTGAAGCTGGGCACGTGGTTTCTCACCCAAAGAACATATTTTGCAACATCCCTGAAAACTAAGGGTGACCTTTCAGCAACAAGTAAGGAAGTAATGTATGTTCAATTCCCAGGTATTCCTGTATAACAGCTGTCATAGGATCCTTTCATCCTTTTCACCTTTCTGCTAACTGGAGATAATGAAAATTATAGTAGCCACCTTGAACCCACAAAGAGCAGCTATATATGAGAATTATAGGGCCACTTTCCTGCTCTAAATGTTCCCCTGCTTTTGGACTATTGTGTAAGTTGGAAATAAATTCCTATATTTACAAATCCACTGTAGTTGGAGGTTTTGTTATTATAGTAGATTATCCTACATCCCCGCAATTACACATAGGTACTATCACTGTCACCATTTTAAATATGCAGATCAGAGAAATTAAGGCACATCAGCAACAACTAGTAAGTTGTAAAGACTAAGGTCAAACCAAGTAGGACTCCAGATGCATGGTGCTGGCCACCACACAATACTACTTCAGTAGCTAGAGTTTGTAAAGGTCATTGTGCTATTGTAACTGCATGATTCCAAGAAACTCCTAAAAGATTTTCCACAGTGTTTTTCAAAGGGATTAGCATTTCCAAAGGGGGAAGGTAGTTAGCATTTGAATGAAGCAACTGTCCCACTTCCATTAAAAACTCAAGTTTATCTTTTCCTCTAAAAGGAAAAATTGAAGAGCTTTAAATATCTAATTGAACCATGGTGTTCTTGAAGGAGTCACACAGACTTGGTGGGCTACACTGACTAGCTACCAATGCCTAGTGGTACAGTGGGTACAGATCACTACTAGCTTGACCGTACGATGAAAAGGCCATCTAGGAAGAGGGATGGCATACACAAAGCCAGTAATTTAATAAAAAGCTACAAGAATAACAAGAAAATTCCCATACTATTGTAGCTCATACATAATGACTATAAAGTGATTTAACAGAAATAATTCTGACCTGCTACTCCCAAAGAGGAGAATTATTGATGTTACATAGGAAGCGTTATAATATCTGCTTTAATCAGGAAACTGTGGCTTCGCAAATCATAGAAAAAACATGACAGGATATAATATTTGAAGGATATATAAAGATCTCATAAATTTGAGAGAGGTAGTACTATACGGCTAGCCTCACAGGAACTAGACCAGGAAAGCCATCAGAAACCAAACCTGTTTCCCCCTCAGAGATCACATTTTCATGCATTTCTGCTTTTTTCTGCAAGACTGCTTCATTCATCTGCCTCTCTTTCAGGGGTCCTTTCCTGCTTCAGCTTGTACATGTCTCCAAGTGAGTATTTCAGCCCCCTGTATACACTAGCAACTCTTCATCCATCATTTTGATGTACTTCCCTAAGGTTAACTGCTTTAGGCAGGTCTGTTTCCCAATTCTAAATTCTTAAGAGATGGATCTGATTGGCTTTCTTCGCATTTCTTTGAGCCAGAGTATGCAAGTCGTAAGTTTCTGCCTTGCTGAAACACGGACTTACTGCCTTGGGGTACATGCACATCCATGGCCCAGTAAGTATCAGCCAGATGGTGTGGTCACATGATACATGAGTGTAACACGCCCATTCATTAGTGATCAAGGACCTCAGCAGGTTGCTTTGGAAGGGCTGAGGAAATAGCAGGCCATTAAAACAAGTCTAGTACACCTCTGGTAATTTTGCTCAACTGAGAAACCATTTTCAACTCAGATACTAATCAAGAAATGATTCTTTCTACCAAATGCAGTAGAATAAAATATGCTTGCAATGGCTGCAGCAGGAAAGAACACAGTAGCAGCTGGCCGGAGTACACAGAATACAACAGAGCAAAACAATGGGGTGGGCACAGAACACGTGGGTAGAAAGCAGAGTTGCAGCACTAACACAAAGAGAAGGAATCTGTATCAGAGAGGAGAGTCATCAACTTTGTGTAAAAGAAATTTACTCTGGCCAGCTTAAGTATATAAAAAGATAATGCATCGGATGGATGTAGGGGAAACTCTCAGGACTAACAGAAAAACTCGGGTAGCAATCAGATATCTTTTAGAGAGTCTAAGTTAGGAGGAGTTACTTGAGAAGTTCATCCAGGTGCACTACAGCTGGAGTGAATAGGTTCAACCATTTTTAGTTCATTTGTCACTCTGCCCACTACTTAAATTATCAGAATTCCAGGAGTGCCCCATTAGGTTTGAGGGGGAGAAGTAAGCACCTTCAAGACTGACAAACTACCTAAAGGTGGTGAGAGAATTCCCCAAAAGGAAACCAGATGCTATTTAAAAGTTAAGGGGAAAGAGTTGTTGAACAGAAAATAATAATAAAACAACAATAATGTCCATTATACAAACTGTTTCTTGAGCAATAAACAATTAGTACAGGCAGTTGTCAGAATATAATGCTAAAAACAGCCTCTTCAAGAATACTGTTGAGAACTTCCCTGGTGGTGCAGTGGTTAAGAATCCGCCTGCCAATGCAGGGGACACGGGTTTGAGCCCTGGTCCAGGAAGACCCCATATGCTGTGGAGCAACTAAGCCCGTGCGCCACAACTACTGAAGGCCGCGCACCAAAGCCAATGCTCCACAACAAGAGAAGCCACCACAATGAGAGGGCTGCACACCACAACAAAGAGTAGCCCCCGCTCACTGCAACTAGAGAAAGCCCGCGCACAGCAATGAAGACCCAACGCAGCCAAAAATTAATTAATTAATTAATTAAATTTTAAAAAGAATACTGTTGACCCAGACAAAACCATAATTCAAAAAGACACATGCACCCCAATGTTCACAGCAGCACTATTTACAATAGCCAGGACATGGAAGCAACCTAAATGTCCATAAACAGAAGAATGCAAAAAGATATGGTGCATATATACAATGGAATATCACTCAGCCATAAAAAGGAATGAAATTAGGTCATTTGCAGAGACATGTTTGCACCTAGAGAGTGTCATACAGAGTGAAGTAAGTCAGAAAGAGAAAAACAAATTTCATATATTAATGCATATATGTGGAATCTAGAAAAATGGTATAGATGACCTTAACTGCCAAGCAGAAACAGAGACACAGACGTAGAGAACAAATATATGGATACCAAGGGGAAAAGGGGTGGGGTAGGAGGAATTGGAAGATTGGGATTCACACATATACACTACTGATACTACGTATAAAATAGACAACTGGTGGGAACATACTGTACAGCACAGGGAACACTACTTAATGCACTGTAGTGTCCTACATGAAGGGGATATATGTATATGTATGGCCGATTCGTTTTGCTGTGCAGTAGAAGCTAACACACATTGTAAAGCAACTGTACTCCAATAAAAATTAAAAAAGAATACTGTTGGACTCAAACTAGTGAATATAACAGAAAAGAAGCAGACCCACTGGGGTGGGGGAGAGGGGCAACACAGGGATGGGGGAGTGGGAGATACAAACTACTGGGTGTGAGATAGGCTCAAGGATGTATTGTACAACATGGGGAATATGGCCAACATTTTGTAATAACTGTAAATGAAAAGTAACCCTTAAAAATTGTATTAAAATTTTAAAAAAAATTTTTAATTAAAATAAATAAAATTTTTTAAAAACAATGTGGAAGTTATTGATGACCTTGACAAGGATAATTACGGTGTAATGGAGGGAATGAAAGCTTAACGAGAGTGCTGCAGATGCTGGCTGATATCTCCGGAAAGACAGATGTTACCTTTGGAGCAATGTTCACAATTAGGCAAGGAAGGGGGGGTCCAGAGTTCAAGTGGAGACTGCAGTCATAGGTGGAAGATCAGACATTTTATCCATTGCAGTCGGAGGAAGGGCAGAAAGGTCTATTTTAAGTAGGTTGGCAGATGTAGCCAGAGGTGTGGAAGCTCATTTTTCATTGAAATAGAAAGCAAGGTCATTATCAGCTGAGAAATGGAGAGTGGAGAGGTACTGCAGGTCAAAGGAGAGAGAAGAAGATACAAAATAGTTACCTAGGAGAGCAGGAAGGTGAATTACCTAGGAAATTATAGTAGGATTGCATGGCAGGACAAAGGTGCACTTGAAGTTTGAGGTCCTAAAGTGAGATCAGTCAGCTTGTGCGTGTGCTTTTTTTTCTCCATCATGTTTCATTGCACAGGGGCAAATGAAGAGTCAGTGGCGATTTATATTGGACCAGGTCTGAGATTTTACCAGGCAAGTTTGGTGCAGAGGTGCAAGGGGGCTGAAGGTGTGGCAATGTGTGGTGATTATACGGTGATGGGTCATCTCAGCAAATGCACTCTGTCATCACTTGGTTGCTCTACTCAAAGACCTAGGAATCAACTTTGATTCTTCCCTTTTTTCATTCCCCACATCCATTCCATCAGCAGATCCTATTGTTACTTCCAAAGTATATCTGGCATCTTTCACTTTTTCTCAATCCCCACGGCCACCACTTGGCTTAGCCACTTGCCATTTTCTGTGCCAGTCTTGCCTGTCTAACTGGTCTCCCTGCCTCAATTCTTACTACCCAGCAATCCATCCTCCACACAGCAGCCAGTCACCTTCTAACATCTTCATCACATTACACAGTCCCTTATTTCATCCTTTAGTGGCTTCCCACTGGACTTCTGTTTTAATCCAAATGGTGGCCACCAAGGTCCTTCTCCTCTGCCTAGCTCTGCAACCTTTAGCACTGCTTTCTCTGACGACCACTCCACTCCAGTCCCACTGGCCCCATTCATCTCTGGCTCTCAAACATGCACACCTTTTGTGTCTCAGATTAATGTAATTCTTTCTCCTTCTACCTGAAATGCTCTTCCTCTGGCTCTTTAGTTGGTCACTTTTACTCATTCTTTAAGTCTCAGGCCAAATTATAACTTTCTCAGAGAAGCCTTCCCTGAGCTTAGTATTGAAAGCACTTTTACCGATGAGGTATCACATCACCTCATTTATTTTAGAGCCTTGTACAATCTGAAGTCATGTTTATCCATTTGTTCACCTGCATACTCCAACTAGAATGAGGGCAAGGACTCTTCTCTTTCATTTTCCTGACTAATCTTAGAGCAGTGGTTCTCACACTTATTCCTCTCAGGGACTTTACACTCTTAAAAAGTATTCAGGACCCTGAGGAGCTTTGGTATATGTGAGTTATATCTATTATTATCTACTACATATCAGAAATTAAAACTGATAAATTTAGAAAATATTTATGTATTTATATAAAAAGAATAATCTATTGCATGTTAACACAAATAACATTTTTATGAAAAATAATTCTGTTTTCTAAAACAAAAATAGTGAGAAGAGTGATATTATTCTTCATTTTTGCAAATGTCTTTAATGTCTGATTTAATAAAAGACATCTGTATCCTCAAAAAAAAAAAAAAGAATGCCATTGAAAAAACTTGTTAAAGAAAGGGAAATCTCAACAAATGCAGATGAAACTAAACCAAATCTTCCACTAGAAATAAAGATAACAGCTGAACTATACATCAACCCCATGAAATTGCCAGATAAGTCTCATTTAGAAGGAGAAAAGCAAGGCACTGTGACGTTACGTGACTTAATATGAAAATCCACACAGGAAGCGGCATGGCTGGGATCAGATCCTGTGCATCTGGCTCCACTCCAGACTCTACCTAAGAACCCATGGCAAGGTGCTTATGAAAGGAAATATGCCACTGAAAGGCCGAGGCACGCAGAGAAGGGAATCAGCAGAGCTTAGACAAAGCAAGAGGAGAAATCTAAAATTAGATACAAGCAACAAATCCCCTGATGATAGGTCAAGCTAAGGATTTCACTGACTCTTTAGTTAAGAGAAAAATAAGAATTAACAGGAGAATCTACTACATGTTGCTTATGGTTTCTCTAATCTGGAGGTGCTGTAGTTCATTATATAGATTTCTTTTTCCGAATTGTAAGGTCAAACATTCCCAGCTAATCTTGCCCTTATAACTTCCCAGATTAAAGCCTTCTCCATCAGGGGTTGTTACTGACAGCTGAAGTGGGGACTGAGACTTGGATATTTTCAGTTTATGCCTTTACACACGGAAAACATTTTGTATCGTTCCCCATCCTTGTTTGAAATAATCTTTAAACAAGAGAAATTCCTGCTAACCAGATCAATGTCATTCTGGTTTAATTCCAAGAAAATAAGAGAATGAAAGGGTAAGAGGACCGGGGAGAACCTGGCTAGAATAGTCTGTGTCCCTTCATCTGTCAATTGTTTATATTGCCGAGTCTTAAGAATTTCACTTCTTCCCCTTCCTGTTTGTCTTCATGAGCAAATAAAGTAGGACTCCAAATTGCAATTGTTTGTAAACAACCGAGGATTATTTGGCTGGTAGGAAAGGCTTGTCTATAATTTCAGATAAACTTAAATCCTGTATACTAGAAATAGGCAAACATTAGTCCTGAACTAACAAACTATCTTTTTGTCTCCATCGCAGGTTTGCTGCTTATAATATGGCTAATTGCCCACTGAGGGTAGACTAAACTGTGTAGAGTTACTGAATTCCACTAACAGTACACATTTAACCATGTGGTTAATAAAAGAGGGAATTTTAGTTGTTCTCTTTCCTGATCCCCCTCCTATATTCATACTTGAATTGCTTCAAAAAAGTGCAAGAGATATAGAGCAAGCACTATAGAATTTAAAGACTCATCAATTTTTTTTAAAAGTGCAAGAGAGGAGGTAGATCCATCCACGGGCAAAGGGAGATGGGTTTCCAATGTATCAATAGTTTATCTTTGCCTTCCTACCCTATCACATTTCTTAAATTAAAAAAAAAAAAGAAAACAACAAAACCAGCTCTTTTTTTTTCCCTCCCTAGGAAGAAACACCCAGTTAGAACAGTAAAAAAAATGAGAGGTCTCAAATATCACTTAGGAGTTGACACCAAATTTCAGCTGTCATTTTCTTCCCAGGTTTATAGAGATATAATTGACATATAACATTGTTTAAGTTTAAGGTCTACAATGTGTTGACTTCATACACTTCTATATTGTGAAATGACTACCACAGTAGGGTTAGTTAATACTTCCATTACCTCACATAATGACCATTGCTTTTCTGTGGTGAAAACATTTAAGATCTACTCTCTTAGCAACTTTCAAGTATATAATACATTATTGTTAACTATTTTCACCATGGAATACATTAGATCTCCAGAACGTATTCTTCGTATAACTGGAAGTTTATACCCTTTGACCACTATCTCCCCATTTTCTCCAACCCCAACCCCTGGCAATCACTATTCTACCCTCAGTTTCTATGAGTTTAGTTTTTTTTTAGATTCCACAAATAAATGATACCATGCAGTATTTGTCTTCCTCTGTCTCACTTATTTCACTTAGCATATTGCCCTCAAGGTCCATCCATGTTGTCACAAATGGTTGAATAATATTCCATTGTGTATATATACCACTTCTTCTTTATTCATTCATCTACAGGCAAATACTTAGGTTATTTCCATATCTTGGCTGTTGTGAATAATATTACAGTGAACCTGGAGTACAGATATCTCTTCAGTTTCTTATAACCTTTCCTTGGAAAATATACCCAGAAGTAAGATTGCTGAATCATATGGTAATTCTATTTTTAATTTTTTGAAAAACCTCCATACTCTTTTCCATAATGGCTGTACCAATTTATATTCCCACCAAAAGTGAACAAAGGCTCTTGTTTTTCCACATTCTTACCTACACTTGTTATCTCTTGTACTTTTGATGATAGCCATTGTAACAGGTGTGAAGTGATATCTCATTGTGGTTTTAATTTGCATTTCCCTGATAATTAATAAATTTGAGCATTTTTTCATTTGGCCACTTGGCCATTTGGAGGTCTTCTTTGGAAAAATGTCTGTTTAGTCCCTCTATCCATTTTTTAATAAGACTGTTTGTGGTTTGCTATTGAGTTGTATTAGTTCCTTATATATTGTGGATGTTAACTCATCAGATACATGATTTGTCATTATTTTCTTCCATTTTGTAGGTTGCCTTTTCATTTTGTTGATTGCTTCTTTTTCTGTGCAGGAGCATTTTAGTTTGATGTAGTCCCACTTATTTATTTTTGCTTTGGTCACTTGTGCTTTTCGTGTTATATCCAGGAAGTTGTTCCTAAGACCAAAGTCAAGGAGTTTTTTCTCTGTGCTTTCTTCTAGGAGTGTTATGGTTTCAGGTCTCTTCTTTAATTCATTTGAGTTTATTTTTGTGATTGGTGTTAAGATAGGAATTCATTTTTATTCTTCTACATATAATTATCCAGTTTTTCCTACACTGTTTATTGAAGAAACTAGACTTTCCCCATTGAGTATTCTTGTTTCCATTGAGTATTCTTGTTTCCCAATATTAGTTAACCTTACATGGGAAGGTTTATACCTGGGCTCTCAATGCTGTTCCATTGATCTACGTGTCTGTTTTTATGCCAGTACCATACTACTTTGATTAATATAGCTTGATAGTATAGTTTGAAATCAGGAAGTGTGATGTCTCCAGTTTTGTTCTTCTGTCTCAGGATTCCTTTGGCTATGTGGGGTCTTTTATGGTTCCATACAAAATTTAACATTGTTTGTTCTATTTCTGTGAAAAATGCCATTGGAATTTTGAAGGGCATTGCACTGAATTTATAGATCGCTTTGGAGAGTATGAACATTTTAACAGTATTAATTCTTCCTGTTCATGAACACAGGATATTTTTCCATTTGTTTGTGTCTTTTCAACTTCTTTCATCAAAATCTTATAGTTTTCAGTGTAGAGGTCTTTCACTTCCTTAGTTAAATTTATTCCTAAGTATTTTATTGTTTTTGATACTATATTTGAATGGGATTGTTTTATTTATTTATCAGAGATTTTGTTGTTAGTGCATAGAAATGCAACTGATTCTGCATGTTGATTTTGTATCCTGAATCTTTACTGAGTTTGTTGATGAGTTCTAACAGTTTTTTGGTGGAGTTTTTAGGATTTTCTATATGTATGATCATATCTACAAAGACATTTATACTTCTTCCTTTCAAATGTGGATGACTTTTATTTGTTTTTCCTGCCTAGCTAGGACTTCTAGTAAGATGTCGAATAGTAGTGGTGGGAGTGGGCACCCTTATCTTTTCCTGATCTTAGAGGAAAAGATTTCAAACATTCACTGTTGAGTGAGATGTTAGCTGTGGGCTTACTGTAATGGTCTTTATTATGTTGAGGTACATTCCTTCTATAACCAATTTGTTCAGAGCTTTTGCCTTAGAAAGATGTTGTGTTTTGTCAGATGCTTTTTCAGCATCTATTGAGATGATCATATGAATTTTATCTTTCATTCTATTAATGTGGTGAACCACATTTATTGATTTGCATATGTTGAACCATCCTTATGTTCCAGGGATAAAACCCACTTGATCACAGTGTATGATGCTTTTAATGTACTGTTGAATTCTGTTTGCTAATATTTTACTGAGAATTTTTCTATCTATATTCATCAGAAATATTGGTCTGTAGTTTTCTTTCCTCATAGTGTCCTTATCTGGCTTTGTCTTGGAGTAATGCTGGCCTCATAAAATGAGTTTGGAAGTGTTCCCTCCTCTTCAACTTTTGGAAGAGTCTGAGAAGTTACTGGCATTAATTTTTCTTTAAATATTTCGTAGAATTTACCAGGAAAGGCATCTGGTCCTGAAGCTTTTATTTGTTGGGATATTTTTGATTACTGATTCAACTTTCTTACTAGTAATTAATCTGTTCAGATTTTCTATTTCTTTATGATTCAGTCTTGGTGGTCATATATTTCTAGGAAATTATCCATTTCTTCTAGGTTATCCCATTTGTTTGTGTATAATTGTTCCTAGTATCCTCTTAGAATGCTTTGTATTTCTGTGACTATCAAGTGTAATAATTTCTCTTTCATTCCTGACTTTATTTATTAGGGCCAAAAAGATTTCTCTTTGCCCTAAGCCATGCCACCTCGAGGCAGAAATGACATGGATAAAGACAAACTGTTCCTCTTACCCTCTCCACTTCACCTAAACTCCTATATTTTGCTCCAGTATTATGCTGGAAATTCTCTACTTTAAAGCTGGACTTCCATGAAGGCTTTCTCATCCGTGAGTGATTGGCTAAGACAGTGTTTTCCAGGGGCTTCAAGACCACAGCCAAGAAGGGCTGGAGCCAGTTCACAGGCCACTGCAGTGTCCACAGCTGGGACAGAGGTCTATATGCCTATCACCTGACACATGGGTGGCTGAGACTCCTGCCAGGTCGCTTTGTGTTTGGTGCTGAATCCCAAAGCTCCAACCAAGGCACTTTTTTTTTCCATGGATAGATGCCAAATTGTTTCTGGGGTTGGGGGTGGGGCACAAAAGAAGGACATTTTCCAGCCATGATGCTAACATCACTCCCCTTTTTTTATTAAAAAAAAAAGAATTAAATACCTCATTTTATTCTTTTTTTTTCAACATCTTTATTGGAGTATAATTGCTTTACAGTGGTGTGTTAGTTTCTGCTTTATAACAAAGTGAATCAGTTATACATATACCTGTGTCCTCCGTCACTCCCCTTTTAACGACCACTGACCACATACTATATACCAGGTTCAAGGCCGGTCACTTTGCTCGCATTATCCCAGTTAACAGTCTGACAACAACTTGACGAAGCTGATTCTATTGTTATCATAAGTATTGTAAACATGAGAATACTCAAAAGAAGTAAAGTAACTTACTCATTACCGACAACAATAAATAGAACTTGCACCTCCATCATGGTACGAACCATGACGTGACAGGACTTTCTTTGCTCTCTGGTCCTCATTGCTCAACAATCACTTATTATGTGTCAGGTGCCATTGTAGGCGTGGGAGATATAAATAGATGAACAAGCCAAAGACCCTGCCCTCATGAAGCTTCTATTCTAGTACAGAAAGCAGATAACAATCACGGTTTGTTTTGTTTGTCTCCATTACAAAATTCTGAGTAGTAGTAAGTGCTGTGAATACTCAAACGGAATAGTTAGCTCGAGAGTACCTAGCAGGAGACAAAATGACCAGAATAGCCTCTGAGAAAAGACTTCTCTTAGGAAACGGTATTTGAGCCGAGATTTGAATGATGAGGCAGTATTAGCCATGTAAATGTTGGGTGTGGACTCTTCCAGGTAAAGAAAAGTGCTCAGGAACATACTGTAAGGGAGGAACATGCAGGGTATTAACAAGACAGAATGTATTAAAGAGATGGAATGATCCAGTGTTCTTGGACCTTGGTAAAGAAATGGGATGGTGTAGGAAATGAGTTAGAGAAGCAAGCAAGGATCAGATCGTGAAGGGCCGTGGAGGCCAGGGTGAGGTCCATGGTAAAATAAGGTATGAAGTAAAGTCAGAAGCCACGGGAGATTTTTAAGCAAAAGAATAATTTGATTTAGGTCATGATATATTTTTATGATAAATTTAACCTATGTATTAGCATATATATATGTATGAAATAAATTTTAAAGTTTAACAAACACACATATCAAACACTTAGTCATGGTCACTGTTGGGAAAGGGAATGAGATTAGGAGATTGACGTGGGGTTACCAAGAGGGACTTTTACTTTATTTGTATTGTTTACATCTTGTGCATTGAGAACATATTTATGTATGACTTGAAGAATTAAATTAAAAATAAAATAAATAACTGAAGGAAAATGTTTTAGGTATAAGCCAGAGAAATAAGTCATTATCGAACTTCGCCCAGAGATCACATTTTTTCATGAAGAGGCACAAAATCTATGCCCAAGCACAGTTTTCAACATTCACAGGTTTAGAGGCTGAAAATTAAATGAAATCTAGAATAAAAAAATCATAAAATGTGTTTATCTTTATATCATTCTAAATTAGGACATATATGTTAATACATAAAGAAATTATTCTCATTATTAACCTTTGTTAATTTGAAACCTCTGAAAGATGGAGGTTTCAAAGAAGAAAGAAAGAAAGGTTTGAAAGAAGAAAAGAGAAGCAAAACATATTCCTAAATTTCTACTGTATCATACAGTCCAGAAAGAAACACAGGAGCAATTCAGTTAGCAGTAACTGCTTATAAAAATCGAGTCTGGTATGTGGGTCCAAACATGAGTATCTTGTTATCAGTATAATCACATACAGGTAGTAAATATTATTTAAATCAGGTGTAAGAGAAGATGTGATTCCTGTGGTTTTTTCTTTCATCATAAACAGATGCCCTTTCAGACTATATGACACGGTTTTTAAAATTACATATATTCCAAACCCAAAGAGAGGTTATAAAAACATTGCCATTTAGTAAGTAGTTCTTATCTACTTTCTTATCTAGATAAGAAAGAACTACAAACATGGTTTTCAATCTGTGTCTATTTTTTATCACTCATATTTAATTTGGATAGCATCAATATTATACTCATTAAAGACAATTCAATTCTGAATTTTAATTGCATGGGACCTAGTGAGCTCTGTGGCAGGAAGAATGACTAGATACTTTGGGTCTGAAAGGCAGCTTTTGACTTGATGAGCATGGTCACCAATACCCTTCTAGACAATGTAACAGCTTGAGAAGCAAATCACCCTATCAAAGAGGATAAATAGTCCAGAGGGAAAGGGGAATAGTTGTGAGTAGAACATGGCGATGTGTCATTTAAAGTATCCTCCAGTCCAGATCTTTAGGACACTGGTACCAGGCTCCTAGAATTCAGAGGTTAATATTAAACCAAGAGAACAACCAAACGAAATAGCTAAATCACTAGAGATGCTAAAGAAGACAAAGAATTAGGGCAGTGGAAAGCCTCCTTAAGCATTTATTAAGAATTCACCAAACATTCATCTACATATTGTACAGGCATCACATGAGATTAAAAGAAAAAGACATAATTTCCCAGGGACAAGCTATTAACATGAGCAGTTTTGTCCAAACCAAAAAATAAGAGAAAAATTGGATTTTTTATATGCTCCAAAGTCTTAATAGTATAATCAGAAACTATTAGAGCTGTTGTTCAAGTTTACCTTGTTGAACCAAAGGCTATGCATGCACTTCCAGAGACACTTAGCAAGTGACAGATAAATATATATTGAGCACCTACTGGTTGCAATGCTCCAAGCTAGGCACAGGGAAAACAGTGGTGTAAATGTTATAAACAAGAACAAGATACAGTCTATTCTCATTTGCAGCTTAAAGTCTAAAGGAGAAAATAAGCATAAAACAATTAATGTCAGTGACAATTGGTTAATGAAGTTCATTGTGCTGAGAGTATATAATTAGTGACCTTAGCTATTCAGAAGGCGTGAACTGGAGTCAATGAAGGATGCCCTGAAGAAAGGATATATAAGTTAAAAAGTGAAGAACTAGTAGGAGTTAGCTGAATAAAGGAGTGGATGGAGGGTGTAGAAAAGTACTTCCAAAAGAGGGAAGAGCATGTGTAAAGGTCCTGAGGCAGACAGGAGGGAAATCTCGGAAGATGGCCAGAGATCACAGCTCAAGAGAGAGCCTTACAAAAGATGAGGCTATTGCGGTAGACAGGTCTAAGACCAGATAGGGCCTTAGACACCACGTTAAGGATTCGGATTTATTTTAAGAACAATCAGGAGTCATTAGGAGGGTTTGAACTAGGAAAAGAATATAATAAGGTCTGTACTATTATAAAGTTACCTCGGCTATTGTATGAAGAATGATAGGAAAGGATTAGGGGTACATGTGGGGAAATAAAAGAGGAGATTTTTACAGCAGGTGGCTCAGCTATGGTAAAGGTGCTTGGGATAAAGAGAAGACTCAAGAGATTGCTAAATAGGTGGAATGAACAGGACTGGATATGTGGATAGAAGAGAGAAAGAAGACAAAGTCCATAACCCCTCACAGATTTATGGCAGGGACATATGAAAAATCCATCAGGATTCTTACTACGTATGGGTACCAGAGTTTTGACACTTCCGGTCTGAATAGCTTTGCAATGCAGTACCTGTGAAGATATTTTAAGGGATCATTGGGATAGTATTATGCAGTCATCAGGAAAATGTATACCTTCTAGACAGTCTCTAAGGATTCTGAGAAACTTTACTGCAACAAATTAGCCCCTGAAAAAAGCTTGTGATTCTGCACCTAAGAGCATGGATATTTGCTACCCTCTAGAGAGAAGGTAGCCAAAGGAAGTAGGGAAGCATCATTGCCTCTAGAAAATGAGCAAGAATGATGGGAAGATCAGAGAATGCCACTAAGCTCAGGGCAAGAACATTAAATCACAATTTTTGCCAAGTACTTCCAGGGAAGAAGAAGCTGTTCTCTATAAAAGTTCCCCAAAGATGCTGCTGATTATCTACCTAGAGTTGAAATCCCAGAAATCCTGAATCAAGATTTGAGCCTGTGACAAACAATGTGATGTAGTCTCTTAATTATTAGTAACAGAAAATCTCAAGAAAGAAAGTAAAAGTGGAATACAATGCAGGCGTCTCTTTGATTTAGCCCATGTAAATAATTATATGTATACATGGAACACTTACTAGGATACACATCCATGTAGTATGTCCGAGCCCCTTTGTTATACAATGTCTACCCCCAGCATTGCCTCCTAAACATCTTGTTAGCTGGATGATAATTCTTTTTTCTACGCTCCTCCTTAAGGATACATTTTTAAAGAGAATTCTTAAGCCTCTAGCAGTTATCTTTTGTCCTATAGTTAATCTCTTAATAAGACCAATTTAGCTGTAATATAAATGGTAATGCATCGTGTACTATTTACTGCACAATTCTGAACTTGCTCAGAGATTGCCTATAAGCAGGCTGGCGTTACCCATGGGCAGAGTTGGGTTAGGAGAAACATGGAATGTTTTCAGAACCATAGAGAAGATTCAGGTTTTTAACCCCTGTTCTGGGAAGAGTTATTTCAGACCTTGTCAGCCCTTCAGAGAGCCTACTGTATATAAGGACTGCATTGGGCATAGTGTCTGTTCTTAAAGTCTGAGGGATACAGACTCAGGCTTGGGTTAAATGCGTAACAATAACTGGGCTGTATGTCTACTTCCTTTTTTCACAGATTCATACTACCATTATTGGTTTAATTTCATTTGCCACTGTTGAGTAGTCTGCCATTTGGAATGAGCTTGCATTCCATCTGTTGTAAGTGAAGGATTTGCAAGTGGCATTATTCCATATTTTCTTAAGGATTTAATGTGTCACTAGCTTTCAACTGACTCTACTAAAGGGCTTTTTGCCAGAACCCTACCTGATGCCAATTTTCATTCAATCTCCATACATGTTTATTAATACAATAGTACACAAAATCTTCTCTAACTACTGAACATGCCAAAAGAGGTATTTGTTCTTCTGCTTCTCTATGCCCATATTTAAACATGTTACATAAATATGTCCACACCTAAATCTGTCCCATCTTGTTGATCCATTTTTAAAATTCACACCCTGCCTTGTATAAACACAACCCAACCATGAAAGTAATTTGTTCATGAGTCATAACCATACAAACATTGAAGTAATTGTAAAAGCAGCTCTTGTTAGTTTGCAATTAGGGGTATTAAGTTCTATATCATGCTGCATTAGATTTTAGGGGAAAAGTCATAAAGGGTTTTATTTGTTAACACTCAATAACATTTAATCATAGACAAAGACAAAGCTAAATATATATCCATTTCAACACCTACAGAAATAACTAGCTGTCCTGGGTGCATCATGGCAGATGGTGCTGTTTTCTTAGAGTATATACAGAATACATAAACTGAACAGGTACTTACAGACACGCCACAATAGGCTGGAATGGTCTGTCTATTTAACATAATATTTTCAAGGCCTCATATTCAGTATCAGAAAAAAATACCTGTTGTATAACTATAAATTTGAACCAAATATGCTTTAGAGCTCAACAACACTCTGTATGTAACAGTGATTCAGAGAAGGTGCAATTCAAAGGTAAATCTACTCTCACTATTAAATAAGATCTGAGTGTCTCCCTGTACTTCACAAGGTAGGAATGCCACGAATGGATTCCTCCTAGAAATCTTTGTAGTACCCTAAGTTCTGGCAAGGTGCACATTATCTGCCAAAACTCTCCTGATAAAGCAGGGTCCTCAAGCCACCTGGAGAATCTCTCGGTAGCAGAAGTCACTCCTCCTGTGTCAAGTGTCTCATTTATCAACTCCTCCCTCCCCCCTCACTTACCTACACTGAATGTGCTTAATATCTATCAAAGTTATCCCCTGCTCTCCAACATCACAAACACTTCCTACATTGGACTTGACATTTCTTATCATTCATTAAAATATTTCTTAATTGATCTACTAGTTTCCAGCTGAATTCCCTTCCAATTCATTCATTACATGTTCAAACACAAATCTCATCACGTCACTCCTGCTTCACATCTTCCAACGATCTCCTCAGTAACTCCAGGACTCCCGAGTAGCATTTCCACTTAGCTCAGGGACCTCAAATTGTACTTTTCTTTAAAGCCCCTGCTCCATTTTCACGTCTGCTTTGTGCCTATACTCAAAAACTCTCTGCCCTAACTTCTCTAAACTTGCCGTGCTCTCCCATTCAGGGCCCTTTGTTGAGAATGCCTTTCAAAAGCTAGCTCAAGTATCTGCTCTTTCCTGAAGATTTCTCAGAAAACATGTGTTAGAGGAATGTGGGATGTGGTGAAAAGCTCGCTCTGCAGAGCAGCTGGTGTTCGAAAGTGCTGGGATCAAATTCTAATTCTCTGGCTTGGCTGTGTGATCCAGAAAAAGCTGGTTGGTCCCCACACATAACATTCAGCCACAGCCATCCTCGTTAAGCGGGTGCTGCCACCACGGGAGAGGACAAGTAGTCGATGCCTGAGCACCCATGGTCCTTCCCACTGTGGCTGTAGCGATTTCTTCTTTTTAATTGAGATATAATTGACATATAACATTGGTATGTTTAAGGTGTACAATGTGTTGAGTTGATACATTTAGATTTTGCCATGATTACCACCATGGCATCAGCTAACACCTCTGTCATGTCACATAAAAGATTTTGTGTGGTGAGAACGTTTAAAATCTAGTCTTTTTGCAAGCTTGCCAGCCTGTCATCTTTTAGGACTTTTCCCGTGTTATATGCTCCTGTCATTCCTGGACCACGATTGTCTCTGCTTCCTTCTAGACTTTCTGGATCCCTACAAACCATCGCCAGTACTTCTTCTTTCCTGCTGCCTCTATCTGGCCAGACAGCTTAATCTTTGACCTTGGTCTGGTCTTTAAGTATATATAATATACTTAAAGTATAGTGAATATATAATATTTAATATATATAATATACTTAAAGTATATATAAAAAATATACTATTTATCTATATATACTACTAATATATTACTAATAATACATACTAATATACAGATTGATATATAATATATGCTACTAATATGTATATACTTAGACAATACACATTTTTAACATACAAAAGTAACTTCAACTATAGATTTTGCCCACATTAATGTGATACGGTTGCACTGCCCTCCATCTTTCTGGCCTAATCTCCCCCTCTGTATCCTCACTCTGGAACTCATAACCTATTCTAACTGAGTCACATAATAGCATTGATTACAATTTATGGTATACTTACTGTGTCCTAGGCAGGATACAAGACAGTTTGTATACATTGTGTTATTTAATTTTCCCCCAAATCCCAGGAGTAAGTGTTACTAGCACCACTTTAGAGTCAAGGAAATGAAAGAAGAGGGGTACTTATCCAAACGCCACTCATATGGGCAATATTGCTGCACATACACACAGAGCAAGGCAAGTCAGAGAAAGGTGGTAGAATAGAAAATAGTGTATGTGTATCTGGAGGGGTAAGGGAGTAGTGGTCAGGGACTGGCAAAAAAGGAAAAATCAGGGAGTAAAAGAGCACACCTCAGAAGGATTTGTAGGGGAAACACTACATTGAGTATTTGACATGATTCATCTGACCCCAAGTCCCCCATCCCAATACCTCTTCCAACTACACTCCTAGACCCTGACTTTAAGCCTGAAAGACCCACATTCTCACGACATCTTCTTTTGCTGTCCAGGCCTAAGGAATGTGTGTCACCCAGAGGTAAAGCCAGATGCCTCAATCTTGAGTGATAGGGTCAAAAGTAGTTGGAGACTGGGGAGCCAGAAAATGAAAATCAAAACTATTACCAATGGGGGCTTCCCTGGTGGCACAGTGGTTAAGAATCCACCGGCCAATGCAGGGGACACCGGTTCAAGCCCTGGTCAGGGAAGATGCTACATGCTGCGGAGCAACTAAGCCCGTGTGCCACAACTACTGAGTCTGCTCTCCAGAGCCCACGAGCCACAACTACTGAAGCCTGCACGCCTAGAGCCCGTGCTCCACAACAAGAGAAGCCACCGCAATGAGAAGCCCCCGCAGCGCAACAAAAGTAGCCCCTGCTCGCCGCAACTAGAGAAAGCCCATGCACAGCAACGAAGCCCCAACGCAGCCAAAAATTAATTAATTAATTAATTGATTTTTTAAATAAAAGAGTATTACCAGTGGATCACGGGCTGCTTTGCTGAGTTAAAGAATTTTACAAGAAAAAAATTCAACCAGGAATTTTGGAAGAGATGGCATCAGAACATAAACAGCACTGAGTCAGAAATCAAAAGGAAGTTAACTGCAGGTGGAAGAAAAAGTTAGAAAGAAGAAAAAAATTGGACTAACTATAACTGTATTTTTTAAGATTAGAAAGAATCTGTGCTCTGAAACATAATCATTATAATAACAACAGTTACTGTTTTATAAACACCTATTTTGTGCAACATGCTTTGCCCTCCTAATCTCATAAACCTTACAACAACCTTGTAAAATGGGTGTTATTATCCCTATTTCACATGTGATGAAATCACTCATTGCAAAAGAATGAATAACCTGCTATATTAGTCAGAGTTCTCCAGAGAAACAGAGCCAATAGGATATATATATATATCCTATATAAATTATATATGGAAAGAGATTTATTATAAGGAATTAGCTCACATGATTATGCAGGCTGACGAGTCCCAAGATCTGTAGTCAGTCAGCTGGAGACCCAAGAGAGCCAACAGTGTAGTTCTAGTTCAAAGGCTGGCAGGCTGGAGATCCAGGAAGAGACCCTGTTTCTATTCAAGTCTGAAAGCAGAAAAAAAAAAAAGTCTCAGCTCCAAGGAATTCAGGAAGGAGAAATTCCTTCTTATTCAGGGGAAGGTCAGCCTTTTTGTTCTATTCATGCCTTCAACTGATTGGATGAGGCCCACCCACAATAGAGAAGGCAATCTGCTTTACTCAGTCTATTAATCTGAATGTTAAACTCATCCAAAAACATTCTCCCAGAAACATCCAGATTAGTATTTAACCAAATATATGGGTGCCCCATGACCCAGTTAAGTTGACATAAAATTAACCATCACACTTGCCTAAAGCTACCTAATTTGTAAGTACTGGAAATGGGATTTAAACCCAGATCTGTCCTTTGAAAAAGTCCACTGCTATTCATCTATGCTGGAAACATGAGACCACAAGAGTGACCTAGAATGTATGATTCTGTTACTTGAAATTTTTGCCAAGATCATAGAAAAATTAGTTGCTGAGTGATTAGCTAGAACATTTAGCTAGATTAGCTAAAAAGCCCATTTAATTTTTGTACTTGAACCAAATGAGGTACGCTGGTACCGAAACACCTCAGAAAAGGAGAAAGGGGTTAATGGTGCTGAAAGAGCTCTGAGACAGGGAGAAGCCAGCCACCTGGATTTCTTTCAGTAATGCAGGAAAGTTTTCTCCAATGTCCACAATTTCACAGCCTCACACAAGTTACATGTCAATTTGAGTAGAGTCAAATAAAGAGCAAAAATTAATTTGAAAAAGGTCCTCCTTTACACTTGCAATGGTACCTTTCTTGCAATGGCTCAAGGGAAAAGGGAGAATCACATTTTTTTGGTTAAAATAAGAAAGTCAACCCCCAAATTATAGGTGATCAATACTTGTATTCTGTCCAGACAGCTTAACAACTTTTTGGAAATCAAACATCAGGAATATGTTAAAGAATTAGCTGATTGAAATTATAAAGCAATTCTGTTTTTTCCCCCATTGTTTCATGAGACACTATATTCTACAAAAGGGGAAACAAACTGCTCAAAATAAGCCTGGTTCAGAATGTATCTGCAGGTACAGAAATTACAACTCCTTGTTAAATGAAAAAGAGTTATACATGAATGCTATTCATAGAACCCACTAACTAATATAACCATATGCTCTTTTCCTCAGTTAGTTTTACTAACTAAATATGTACTATTTTTAAACTTGTCTGAGGTTTTCTGAACAAATCAGTGGGCTTCTAATTCGATCAAAGTCCAAGATAAGCCTTCAAGATTCCTTCAGCATCAGAAGAAATCTTTCCAGAATTTATTTTTTTCCAGAAAAAAAAAAAGAGAACAGTCTGATCAGTGAAAGGATAAAATCCATCAAATTGGAAGCAATTTGATGCCTAGGATGATTGTATGTCTGAGGACTAATAATCGGTTGTGGTATGCTACTTCTTAAGAAAGATACTTTGAGGTTATGCACATCATCTGTCTAATTTGCAGAAATTTGCTGAGTCAAGCAGGTCTGGTCCAGTACACATTCACTTTTGTTTTTTTAGGTCTTCAGAAAAGTATCCTGTGGGAAACGCTACTTAAAATGAGAAGCCCTGAAAAAAAAATTTAACATCTTACTAAATATGAGTTTGGAGGTTACCGTTGTGAATTTATATAAAGGTAAAATAAATTAAAATTGGGGCTCAAAATGTCATGTTCACACTTTCCTAAAATGAGAAACAGCAGTTTAGATGGGATAGCCTTGGACTAAGAGTTGAGCCTGAACTCTAACCTCTGAACCTGGGTCTGAACTCTAACCTCTGAACCTGGGTCTGTCACTCTTTTTCGGTGACATACTCAGGTCACTGTCCTTCGGTTTCTTTACAAATAATGCCTAATATGAGAATAATAATTACTTTGTATTTCAAATGTATGCTAGGATGATTCTATAGAAAAATACCAAGGAAGGAATGAACGAGAAAGCCCTTACAGTAATGACAGAAGAGTGGGCGTGAGCAGGCAAATCAGGAAAAAACGGCACCAAAGATCTGGATGAAAAAAGGTAAGAGGAGCAAAACACGGAACGGAGTCAAAAGAAAGCAAAAACCAGCGTTCCCAAATTATACCAATTATAGTTTTGAAAAGAGGGAGAATTAGAAGTTCCTGAAAGTAGAGGATTTAATGCTTAATAGGGAAAGGAGGGAAATGCAGTAATGAAAAAGAGGAAGAAAAAGCTCTATCTGGTGTTATCTGATACCCAGCAACTTCCCAGAAGACCCTGAAGAGAAGAAGAAAGATCCTTAGGCAGATCAAAGTATTCTAGAGTGTATTTACATTTTTACGTGTGAGAGCATGTTTGCTTCTTTCTCTTATTTGATATAAAAAAAACAGGCCAGAGACCCTTAAAAGCTTTTTTTGGTAGAGTTATAATCAGGAAAAGATGTAAAGAAGTCAGAAATTGCCCATATAGGGATTAAGTTATGAAACTTTTTGACTAAAAAGACATGGAAATATTTCCAAGACACATTGTTGAAACTTTTCAAATGTCAGGGTTGTATGATGTAAGTTTGGGAAATAGCACACTGATTTATTTCCAAGATTTATTTGGGGAAAAGAATCAGAAATACAAGCTGCAATTTGTAACAGCACTGTTCAAAAAGCCAAAAATGAAGATTGTTTACGTATTGTATTAGAAACGAAATATTGGCTAAAGACAACCACTTTTTGCATTCAAAGAGTACTGCAGTGTTAGAATTCACCAAAGAACTTAATGAACTGATATGAAGTTAGCACAGAACAGTACCTAAGCTAAGGAAGAACTGAAAAATGGATAGCTAAAAAATGCCATCCAAAGAGATATGTTCTTGACCATTTATCCACATAAATGTAGTAAAAAAACAGATGACTCAGTGAAAGAAGCAGCAGCTAGCAAATCAGATGAATAAATAGCTGGTGGATGTACTTCATTTTTAGACTGCCTTCTTTGCTACATAGATTTAGTTACTTGAAATTGAAAGACGCACATGGACTTTTGGGGAAGAGCACCGTCTGGAATGTATAATTATATTTGTTTCAAGTAGCGCTTTCTAATCATCACACTGGTCAAAATGCCTTATGCCCTCATTGTATTGGTAAAGGTGACCAACAACAATAATTTTCAAAAGGTTTTTGTGGAAATGTGTATGAATTTTGGTTTAAAATGAGGACTATCTATTATTGTGTTTGAATGCTCTGATCTTAGTGAAGATCCTGCAAAAAGATAGAAATAATACATCTGAAAAGGATGTAATATATAAGTATGTTAACAACACAAAACTTAAAGAAATAGTTACAGGAAAATTGTAGGAAGAAAGATCCAAAAATGGATAAAGCACCAAAATGTTTTAAAGTCTCATTTAAAAGTGGATGTGGCCCATATATACAATGGAATATTACTCAGCCATAAAAAGAAATGAAATTGAGTTATTTGTAGTGAGGTGGATGGACCTAGAGTCATACAGAGTGAAGTAAGTCAGAAAGAGAAAAACAAATACCGTATGCTAACACATATATGGAATCTAAAAAATAATGGTTCTGATGAACTTAGTGGCAGGACAGGAATAAAGATACAGGCATAGAGAATGGACTTGAGGACATGGAGAAGGTGGGAAGGGTAAGCTGGGACGAGGTGAGAGAGTAGCATGGACATATATACACAACCAAATGTCAAACAGATAGCTAGTGGGAAGCAGCCGCATAGCACAGGGAAATCAGCTGGGTGCTTTGTGTCCACCTAGAGGAGTGGGATAGGGAGGGGGGGAGGGAGACGCAAGAGGGAGGGGGTATGGGGATATATGGATACATACAGCTGATTCACTTTGTTATACAGCAGAAGCTAACTCAACATTGTACAACAGTTATACTCCAATAAAGACGTAAATAAAATAAAGGTGGTCTCCTACTTAGGATCTCACCTTATACAAAAGTATCCAAGGGTACTTTAAAGTCAGCTTGGGTATAGTCCCAGCTCCACCACTTTCTAGCTAAGTGATGGCCTAGGAAGACCCACTACACTCTCTAAACCTCAGTTTCCACGTGGATGAAATGAGGTTAATAATAGTATCTTCTTTATAGTAATTTTTAAAGATTAAACCTCTATCACATTGCAGTATAATTATTTATGTTCATGGATCTTTCATTCTTTCTTTCCATCAGCAAATATCACTTGAGAGCCTACTAAAGTGGACACTGACTCTGCCTCTCTCTCTCTGACTCCCTTAGTCATGTGGCTTTGAGAAGACTACTTAACATCTTTGTCAATGTTATCATCTATGAATTTGAGATAAAAATAGCACATATCTCATAGGGTTACTGTAAGATTAAATGAGCTAATACAAGTAACATATTTAGTACAAAGCCTAATAAAAATTAGAAAATCAATAGATGTCAGCTAGATTTTTATTAATGTTTTCTTCCTCCTTTTCCTCCTCTTTTTCCTGCTCTTTCTTATTCTTTTTCTTATCACCATCATCATCATCATGCATTCTGCTAGACCTTGTCCTATCAGGAGGTGATATTCTTTCTTCCATTCTACGGTAGTAAATATAAGTATGATACTGAACGTTAGCTCCTGTGATTGGTCAAGACCTTTTGGTTTGCAGCAAAAGAAAGTCAACTCAAACTGTCTTCACTGAAAAACGGAAATTCTTTGGCTCATGTAACCAAACAAAACAAAAGCAAGAGGTGGGGCTGGTCTCAACATCATTTGGATCCAGGAACTCAAACTTTGTCAAGACATTCCTTCCCAGCATTCTCATCTCTGCTTCATTTTGAGCACAGGTTCCATTCTCTCCTTCTGCAGACAGCTCTCTCTGTGAGGCAGAGATCACACACTGAAAGTTCTGGGTCAGAATCCTAACAGGTCCTGACAAAGTGACAAGGGACCTTACTGTCTAGCTCCAATCGGAAAAGAACATGGAAAAGGCATTAATTGGCCTGTTCTGGGTCACATGCCCTTGAGCTGGATGAGATTATACCCTATACATGTTATGATGAGATTATATTCTATATGCTAACAGGGAGACAGTACAGGTTCACAGAGGTGGAGAGGAGTGGAAAACAGCATATCCCACGGAAATCACCAGCATTTTGTTGATTTGTGTCACTGAGAGGTCCCCTCCCTGTCCTCTCCCTTTATAAACTCGGTGCCTAGTACTGTTTAGTGCCTAAAAGATATCCATAAATACTTTCAAAAAATTAATCTCTCACAAGACTGACATTACAATCCCAATAAAAACCTTTTGAAAATGACTGTTATTGGTCATCTTTACCAATACAACGGAGGACATAAAGCATTTCTGACCAGGGTGGTGATTAGAAAGCACTACTCGAAAGTAATATAATTATACATTCCAGAAGATCCTCTTCCCTGAAAGTCCAATTTTCAATTTCTTTTCCTTTTAACAAGACCATTTGAAAAGATCAACATATGTTCACGATGCCCAATTTTAAATATTTTTAATAAATATCTATTACTCTTTCATAGTTCAAGCTGCTGTAACAAAATACCTTAGACTAGGTCGCTTATGAACAACAAATATTTCTTT
The DNA here is from genome assembly GCF_003031525.2 of Neophocaena asiaeorientalis asiaeorientalis. Classification (NCBI taxonomy): domain Eukaryota; kingdom Metazoa; phylum Chordata; class Mammalia; order Artiodactyla; family Phocoenidae; genus Neophocaena; species Neophocaena asiaeorientalis. Next base: position 2,185,503 of record NW_020174917.1, on the reverse strand, counting down.
TTCATGTCTCTGGGGGCCGGGAAGTCAAAAATAAAAGCACCAGCATATTCAGAGTCTCGTGAAAGCCAACTTCCTGGTTCATAGAAGCTGGTTCCATCTTTTTGCTGTGTCCTCAAGTGGTGAAAGAAATAAGGAAGCTCTCTGGAGTGTGTTTCATAAGGTCACTAATCCCATTCATGAGAGCTCCACCTTCATGACCTAATCATCTCCCAAAGACCCCCACCTGTAAACACGTCAGTCACATTGAGAGTTAGGTTTCAACATATAAACTTGGGGAGGACACAAACATTCACTTCATAGCATTCTGCCACCGACCCCTCCCCGCCCCACCAAATTCATGCACATGCAATACAGTCATTCCCTCTTAATAGCCCCCAAAGTCTTAAGTCATTCCAGCGTTAACTTAAAAAAATCTATGTCCAAAGTCTTATCTAAACATCCTCTAAATCATATGGGTAAGACTCAAGATATGATTCATCTTGAGGCAAATTGCTCTCGCAGTGAACCTGGGAAATCAAACAAGTTACCTGCTTCCAGAACACAATGGTAGAACAAGCATAGGACAGACATTCCCATTCCAAAATGGAGAATCAGGAAATAAGAAAGGAGTGACTGTACCATGCAAGCCCAAAATCCAGTGGAGCAAGTTCCACTAGATCTTAAGGCTCAAGAACAATTCTCTTTGGCCCAATAATCTGCCCTCCAGGTCCACTGGGCCAAGGGTCCTGCCCCTGCAGTTGATGCCCATTTTATATTTCCAGATAACACATCTTGGTGCCCATTTTTTATTTCCAGATAACACTGATATATCAAAAGTGAATGTTCCAAATATCTTTGGTTAAGAAGTTTCAGAACTCACCCATAAATCTCTGCTTGCTCTCTATTCTATCCAAGGAAAGCATATTGGAAATGAGATGCCTCATTTTCCGAGTGAAAAGCAAGGTCAGTCTATAAATAGAATTCAAGATTATATGCATAATGTACAGTAACGCCCTCAAGAGACTGCACTTTGAAAGTGACTTTTAGACCAGGGAACTGGGAAGAGAATGACTCTCCTTATATAAAGATGACTAAATGAAAGGGAAAATATGGTAATAAAATAAAAACTTTTCTTCATCTTTCTGGCAATTCTCCAAGACCTCCATTTCAGGGAGCACATGTCTGATAGGTTTAATGCTGAACTCAGTCAACCGATTATATCTGTGTAAATAAGAATAGCTGTCCAACAAGGCAATTTGGGGAAAGCAGAGAGGTGATCAGCTGGCTCTGGACAAAACTGAGAGAGTACGGTCGGGGCCAGAACAGTCTTTTATATTTCATTCCCCCACACTAGCATCCCTTCTCATGTCTTCACCCACATGCAATTGGTAGAAGACTGAACTGACATGAATGTGCTGTATCTACCTCTCTTTGTCCCATGCCTTCTCTGCTATACCATCTGATCTTACTCTTTGGGAAAAGTTCTTAGAGAAATCATTCACACTAAGGTGTAAGTGAGAGATATGTCTGAACTGATTACCCTTCTTGAATGCCTCTGTATTTTCTTTTTAAATGCAAGGAACATCTGGTGTTGACATTCCAGACATCTATGAATCATTATAATAGGAAAAACTCACACACGTAGCAGTTTACCAATTCATACATTATGTTTACCTCTACAAGAAACTGGGTTTGGATGGTTATATTTGAGTGACAAGCCTTGTAAGTTCAGTTGGGATGATGCATCGTGGAGTGGTATACATCTGTCAGGAAGCTGTGAGAAAATGTCACTCTTTATTATCTTTTTTTTTTTCTATGTCATCAATTTCTTCCAAATCTGATCCACAATCCTTCACTCCCATAGTTTAAATTGATCTTGGTTTCGAAGTCTTTCATCTTTGGCCTCAATCAACATCCCAAGTTCCTGGCCTTATTGCCAACTACTTCCTTTATGCTGCCTCTGCTTCAGCCAGCATATTTACTCCCTTCCACTGTAAGCATCCCCGGATCTTTTTTGTTACACATGCCCAAAATGCTCTATAGAGATCTTCTTCTCTATAGATTCAAATCTTCTCTCACATTCTAAACAGCTCAGATCTCACCTCTTTCTTTGAATTGATGGCAACTGAAATCCTAGTACTTTTCGTATCTGACTGCCTATTTTACATTTCTAGTTAACACTGATATTTAAAAAATGAAGTGTCCAAGCTATGCATATTTTCAGTCAAGAAAGTTTAAAACTTAGCCCGTAACTATCTGCCTGTTTATCCATCCTAGCCCAGAAAAACAGTCAGAACCAGACAGATTTCCATTGAAAAGTGGCACCACTCCAGACCAAGGCTGTCTGAAGTGATCTGTCCCTTCTCTGAATTCCTATAGCAATCGTTGGATTTTAAAAATTGATTTATATATAGACTCTCTTTGACATCTCTACACTCTCTAAACAACTATTTAAATGTTATTAAACTACATGTTTTTAAATCTCATTTACTCAGTTACCTCAAGAATTTTTTCACAGCATAAAGTATGATTATTTAAAGTATGATTATTTTAATGTTAGCCCCATATGGAGACATTCACCTAGTAGACAAATCATAAATACTGGCTGGTTTCACTGTTTTTTAAAGCACAGCTAAGAAGTTTTTTCTATATGTAACAAAAGTAGTGCTCAAGTATTGTATCATTAAGATGAAACACAACTCTTCCCATTTCATCGATGGAATAAGTGCAAGAAAAAGGACAACAGGAAGATTGTTCCAGTATGTAAGAATTATAAATAATCATCAATCCATTCATATTAAAATTAAGAATTTTCCTAAATTTTTTTCTCATCCCTTTCTCATTAAGTGGTTTTTAATAAATTTAAATAAATTTATTATAACATTTCTAACAAATATTAATAACAAATAATTTTTAAACTACTATGCAACAATTATTTCTGAAATTTAATTTCTATAAGCTCTTGCTGTTTATTCATTGAAAATGCAGCTACAGAAAAATTATTCAGTATGTGTTTCCAACAGCTGAGAAGCTAGCAAGTTTTCCTCCAACTTTATAGGGAGAGACACATTTTTGCAAGGAAATCTGCTAGCCCACATCTCATTGTCAGTAACAAGAGACATTCACTTTGAAGTTATGTATCACTTTTTAAAGATCATAATCATTGACTGAGAAGGTTAAAGAAAAAGAATGGCATTAATAAGTGGACTTGGAGTTCAATGATAATAACAAATTAATTAAAATTAAAAGCAATATGGGTATAATAAAACAAAAAATAGCCAAATGGTTTTAAATAAATATAAAATTATTTTCCCCCTCTGGGTAATACAAGTTATAATGTATTATGTCTAAATTTAGATCATTTTTCTCCTAACTGGTCTCATACCACTATGAACAGTATTTTCCATACCTTGATATTTTTTGAATCACTTAGACAAAATCAAGACTGTACCTGGTAGGGAAGAAATTAATGTAATTATGGAATCTCTATTAAATCAAAACTAAGTTTTAAATTTTGGCTTAGCTTAATATTTTCCCCAATTATTTTTCCAGGTATACTTTAGAACACTCTTCAAAACAGTTCATCAATTTGCCAAAGATAGATGAGTCTCTCCAGAGTATGATAACGTATCAGGGACTCAAGTTTTATTGTTGTTTCTACAGGCTGGGCTCCCAGTTGTAGCAGTAATCAGATCCGCTGCAGTTAGAGGAATTCCATAAATTTGTGGCAAGTCCACAAATGACCTCAGTATCTGTTATTATGACCACTTCATTCATGAGCCCATTAAACAAGCACTGACTGGGTGAGGAAAGCTATGATTGAATCCATAGGGTAATCTTATCTAACCAATTACTGAAAGCCTCCTCCACAGAAGGGTCCTTCTGGGGAGTTTTCACCCACAGCATAAACATTCTCATAATTTGGACCCATTCCAAGAAGCTCATTCACATTTCTTTTCCCCAAACCAATTTGTCACTAGTCCTCCTGTCTTATTCTTTCTAAATCTCAGACTGTTCAATCTGATCATCAGCCACGATGCATGAACTGGTATAAACTGGTAGTTCTTCTCATCAAGAGACTTTTCCTTTCTCTTCAAGACTGACCTTAAAAGAATGGATTGTACAGGAAACTAGTCCTCTGCCATCCGGTGCCAGCAATTTAACATCTCTAAAGCAGACCCAAATTTCCCCTCCCCTTAAGTCAACTGTTCATAAGAACACCTGTTCAAGGCCATTCTGGAGGGTCAGAATCAGAGCCACAGGAGTAAGTACACTGAGGATTAGTCACTCGTGCAAATTTCTTGTGCTCTCAGAATCTGACAAGTCTGCATTTTGTGTTTACCTCTTCAATTTGTTGATGGAGAACCATTCAACACACCTGACTTTGTGTTTGGAAAACAAGATAGAAACAGTTCATTTTAGGAGTTCAGGTTGCAGTCACCTGCTTGCAGTCTCTACCTCAGACCAGTAACAAGTTAAGAACAGTTAACTGAAGAAGACAAGACTTTGCAATAGAACGTTAGTGGCCTCTATCATAGTTCTCTTATTTGAGCTTGTACTTGCTTTACACAGCATGTCAGTCTGCCAAAGACACTGCAAGCCCCGTTGAATCTATTGCTTCATGAGAGCCAAGAGGGAGAACAGCCTGTACTGCAGCCTTGATCTGCTGGAATGCCTTTTCTCTCTCTGGCCCCACTATTTGTAAACAGTTTTGTAAGCAATCCACTTGATAAACATGTCAGAGTCACATATCCACATGTGTTATATATTAATCCCAAATCCAAACAAGTCCACAAACCAGTGCATCTTTTCCTTATTAGTATAAGATACAGAGGACTCCTTGTAGACTTCCGTTTTGAAGGAGCTATATCATCAAGCTTCAGATCACTGGACCCCTCCAATTTTAAGTAACAGATCCCTGAATTTTATGTGATATATCTTCCATCCTCTTTCAAAGGTAGGTATTACCAAAACATTTATTTTGTTACTACTATATGGCCCTAGCAGCATGATTGATGCAATATACAAGCATTATATACCAAAAGATGAAGAGATGATAAAAATCCCTGAGGATTCAATTATGTCGTAGAGTTAGAGGACTGACAAAGATAAAGGTGAAGGTTTATGTTTATCAAGTGAAAGCATATTTTTCAGGTGAGATGGACAGCTACAAAGCAAACCAACTTCTAGGTATGTGTTAATTTGCTCCACTAAAAAAGAACCGTATAAAATAGTAGCTAAATGGAGTCATGAGATGCTTACAAATTTTACAATTTATTTACAACACATTATCATCTGTCTTCTGCACAAACCAAACAGGTAAGTTTAATGGGGATATCCTAGAAATCATCACTGTTTGGCTGTTCAGTTCTTGACAATGGCTCTCATTTGTGAAAGCCCCTCAGTGATGTGGCATTACTTTTTTTTTTCTTAACATCCTTCTTGGAGTATAATTGCTTTACAATGGTGTGTTAGTTTCTGCTTTATAACAAAGTGAATCAGCTATACATATACATATGTTCCCATATCTCTTCCCTCTTGCGTCTCCCTCCCTCCTACCCTCCTTATCCCACCCCTCTAGGTGGTCACAAAGCACCGAGCTGATCTCCCTGTGCTATGCGGCTGCTTCCCACTAGCTATCTATTTTACATTTGGTAGTGTATATAAGTCCATGTGTGGCATTACTTTTGACTTATCAATTTTCTAGGGGCATACTCCACAAGCTTCTTCTTTGCTATCCTCACTGTAGTAGCCTTAACAGACTATGTCAGGGAAAGACTGGGGACTCTGTTAGTTTCTGAATACATCGCATCAAATTGTCCACACAGAAACTAAGGAAGTAATCACAACACAGGCTTGGGGACTCAATGGCCCCAAAATGAAATGGTCTTTGAACAAAATTTCATTTACCCTCTGACATCCACCTAACCTGTGATCATAGTGACATTCTGGTCCCCAGGAATTGGTTTGGGGCTCAGTCTACATCCAATAACCCTCCAAAGGCCTGGATATTTTCCTTTCCTAGGTGCATAGTAGTCACAAATCTTTCTGTGGAAGGCTAGAAGGAAGATTTAAATACATGTGCATGATATTGACACAGGGTATTTTTCAAGGGTACCCATCTCCTTTAATTAGGGAGCTCTGGCTCCGTGACATGACTCAAGGCTGAAAGTCAGGCTTGCACTCAGCAAACTAGGGCTTATATTGTTTTACTAAAGATTAAGTGGGATTTCAGTGCCCTGACCATCTATTTGATCTCAGGACTCTAGGATCACTTAGCCAACGTCAAAGATTACTGTAGGCCTGACCAGCTAATAGAGTACATTCCCCTTGCCTCTGGCATATAGTTAATGCTGTTTGGCCCCCACTCCCATGGAATGTCAACATTTGCACTAAAATCAGGGAGCCCATTCCAATGACAATATCGGACATGCACATCCCTAGCTACATCCCCGGAGAATATCATCTACGGTGTTTTCAGAGACTGGTGTGCTCTTCTCGCGAATTTATATCTAATAGCTGAATGAAGGTAATGCCTTCTGGCTCTCTTGGGACCAGTGAACATAAATCACTCCAACATTCTTATCTCTCTATGAGTTTGGATTCCTTCTCCCATGTTACATAAAAGCATTTCTGTCATCTCAACTTTATTTAGCATAGACTAGCACTAAGTCCATTTCCTAAAAAGAAAATTTTTCCAACCTAAAATTCTTCACCTGTGAAACTATCAACTAGTGTGAGGTTGGAATACAAAATGTATCAGACATTTAAGTATCAACGGTTACCTACATGAACCCATGCTTAGAAAATTACTGGAAAGTGTGCTCTACCAAAAGAAAATAAAAAGACATGGTACAGAAAATAGAAGATCGGCACAGGAAAGGGGCAGAGGAAATATTTAGGACGACAGTGGAAGTGGAGATCAGAGGGAAATGTGCGGTTGTGCATCAGGTTCAGAGGACAACTTGCCCCGATTTAAGCAGGTCAGAAAGCGCCAGGAGAGATTTCTTTAAAAATATGAACATGTCACTTGGACATTTTATGGACATTAAGGCCTGAATTGTAACAAGTATACATAAAGCTAAACCAAAAATGTTAAGACATTCATCGACTCTTTCTTGAAAGGAAAAGCAATTACGGTATATCTTAAGTCTCATCACCTGTGATTAGTGTTTACACAGTCATAATGATGTAAGTCCTCAGTACTGATCTAACTAAAATTATGACACAACTATGAAAACAGAAAGGCATCATAGGAAGAGAGAGACAGAGTATTGAGGATAATGAGGCAACATAAAGGCAGGCTTCATCCTCATCTTCCATACCAACAGTTAATACCTGAAACCATAGGATTAACAGGTTACAAAATGAGAATTTTAAGAGATTGGAAATAAGAATTGAAAGTGGTTATATCTGCAGCAGGAGCATAGGCAAGAGTGGTAGAGGACCAGTGTCTGTCACAAGCAAACTTGGTGTAATAATCTGGATATTTCGATCATGGGCATAAGCAAACTCGATACCAATAAATTCCCCTTTGCTTAAGAAAAAAATAATCATATATAGGTATATTAGAGGTATCTAAAGTGTACTGAGTACCAAGAAAATTCCATTTTCTCTGATCTTTACAAAACTCTGTGAGATAGACATAACTTGTTATGGATGAGAAAACTGGAATTCAGAAAGAGTAAGTAACTCATTCAATGGTTTTCATTTAGTCAGTAGTGAATCCAGGAATCAACCATGGAACCACCTGGCACCAAGGTCCTTGTTCTGTCTATTGTGAAGGCACTGCCCTCAGTAAAATATCTTTATGGAATGACTAAAGCAGTCTTGGATGGACTTTACATGTACTACAAGGAAAAGAAGTGCATCCCTAGTTGGAGGAACAATGGAATGTGTTCTGACAGGTTAACAACAATTGGCCTGATTGTAATAAGGTCGCTCACATTATAAAAAAGGGAGGACTAGGGCTTCCCTGGTGGCGCAGTGGTTGAGAGTCCGCCTAACGATGCAGGGGACATGGGTTCATGCTCAAAAAAAAAAAAAAAAAAAAAAAAAGGGAGGACTAATGTTGGTTAGCTTTAATATAGAGATGGCATTCATTCCGGAGGAATTTTCTCATTAATATTAGGGAACAGAAAGGAATAAAAAAACACTTCGGCCATTATGCTACTTCCTTTATTTATAAAATTAGACTTTCCTGACAGTGACAAACACATATCCATCTGGAAAACTCCCGTGCCACAAGAACAGATGTTTAAATGACCCACAACAAGAAGAAAAGTAAATACAGAACAAGACTTCTTGCCAAAGCAAATTATTAAAGCAGGAGCAGCAATCTGCTTGCACAGCCCAGAGATGGCTTAACTATAGGATACAGGTGAGGACAGAGGCCTCTTGTGCTAAAACGAGCTCATTTCCATGCAGTAGGTCCATCTTTAAAAACAAAACCACAAATAAAAATGAACACTTCTATCTTCTACGGAAGTACTAATCTAACAGAAACCTAAAATTGTTCAGCAAAGCAACTGATTGAATTTTGATCAAAACATCCTTGTTGGGTTTATCTTGAGATTTATGGAATAACAGAACTATTTGAGTTCTTTCTGGTAACAACTTACAGTCTAAGAACTCTTTAAAAGGCTATTTCTTAAGTCTCTGACCTTCATGGGACTCTGTGACATCATCTTCATGGAAAGGAATGTTATATAATTGTGGACTCAGGGTATATTGTTTTGGATAATATTCTCTATGGAGGTACATTATGAAAACAGTACTTACATTTGTTCATATAACTACCACATAAAGTATTCAGCGGTTAACATAGTGGTGTCAAAGCAGATGGCAAAGAATTGCAGATGTCCCGCCAATTATTCTAAGTACTGTTATAATAAAAATCGAATGACTTGGATAGTTAGGTTAATAACATAGAAGAATAAAACATTTGACTTTTAAAAGAAGTTAGTTTGAAGTTATATTACACTTCCGTGCAATACCGTGATAATCAAACAAAGACTCTGTCTTGCATTCTCAGATCCTGACTTGGCATGCTGAATGAGGATGTATTAATCAATGTTTTTGCCTATGGCCAGGTTTTAAAGAAGGAAATTATGATTCCAGGTATTTAAGCAGAGGAGAGATTCAGCTGTTTACACACCAGGCACAATAGGTGAGCTGTTACCTAGGTTTGAAGTAGTCAACTAGAAAGAAAATATATGCTAGCTAAAATAAAATCATAAATCTGTCTTTATCAAGAATCATAGTGTAGCCTAAAATACTTACATGACAGAACCATATTTGTAAATTATCTGCTTCTAATAAAAGCTTCGTAGGTATGAACCTCTGCTCTTCTGCAATCCTGTTGATTCCACAATTTCTCAAATGTGTCGTGGAGAAATAGAAGCTGAATGCCAGGGTCACTCAGAGCTTCAACAGAAGTGGAAATTAAATGTGCCTAAGAGACCTTTTGCAGCCTGGTAGGAAAACTGGGTCAAGAACTCACATCTTCCCTTTCACTATTTCAGGTATCAATAAAAATAACTCAACTCGAAGAGCAGGTGGAGTCTTAGTGCACATCTCCAGGCTGATAAAATCATCTCTAGCTCATAGAGAGGTTCAGGGCTAAATTTTAAATTTTCCACACCCGGATACATAACTCTCACTGGATTCTCCTAAGATTATATTAGTCAGGCTCTTTGAGATGACAAGGAAAGGGAACATGGCAAGTTTACCCTGAGTGATGGGAGTTTTTGTAAGAAAACACCCAGAGGTAGGTAAACAAAGAAAACCATTTCTGCAGCAGTCAGATGGATTTCTGTTTCTCTGGGTGGGTCTCTTCAAGTTTCTAAGCAATACTGTCTGATAAATATATTTCAAAGTTCTTTGAAAGAAAGTATCCAGTTGGGTCAGTTAGGCAGAACTCAGTGAGGCAGTGTCCTTGATCCAAGCCACCTCCTAGATCACTGAGTTTCCCAGTGCCCAGCCTGTAGCTAGCTAATAGTGCCAATTGATAAGAAAGAAATAATCTTGTAGCTGCTTTTTGAAAAGAGGGCTGTGGATGCTCAGATACTTAGAGTGACATTGAGTTCAAAATAGTTTAAAGCTGTGCTCTGTTTCTAGACTGTCTGAATTAAATACTGAATTTACTACATCCAAGTCCACACAGCTCATGGAGGTTCATTTGATCTTCCTAAGACTCAGTCTCCTTATCTGTGAAACAAGTATGGTCATATTACTATCTCATAGCAGGTTGTGCAGATGAAATGAGATGCAGATTAATCCCTGTAAAGCACCTAGCAGGGAGATCAGATAGTATAATCGCTTAGAAAAAGCCATTAAGTCATGCATAACTGCCCTCCCCCATCCCTCTCCTTCTCTTCTTCCCATCTCCCCTCTCCTTACTAGCACACACTAAGGCAAGGCCATGGGAGCACCCAACTAGAAGGTGGCTGTCTACAAGCCAGGAAGCAGGTCCTCACCAGACCCTGAATCTGCCAGCAACTTGACCTTGGACTTCCCAGCCTTGGTAATTGTGAGAAATAAATTTCTGTCATTTATGGGCTTGTTACAGCAGCCTGAGTAGACTACGACACCAAGGAAACAGTGTGAGATATGGTACAGAGATGGAAATGGATCATTTGTGTTCAGAAAATGGCAAGCAGTTAAGACAAGCTAGGATGGAACATTCATGTTGTGGAAAGGAGAAAAATATCAGAGGACCTGAATGAGGACTGAGAACCCTGGAATCCTTGAGTGCCTCTTTCTTCCTAATTGTCTAATGTTTCCGGCAGTTACTGGCCTCTATTTTCACTTGAAATGCCCACTATTTGTAGAAGGGCAACAGGAGTACTCAAATAACTAACCAGCAATCATAAGTGGAGATGACTTTAGCTGCTCATCCAGAGCAGGTCCTAAATATAATTGAGCAAAGAAGAGCTCAATATTCCCAAGGCAGAAGAGAAGGGAAAATTCTACATCCAAGAACTCAGTTAATATTCCAAGAGGACCCTCACAATGATGCTTTGCAGAGAACTTTATTATAAAGATGCACTTAAACATCCTTTTCATTAACCTCAGACTGCAAGCTGCTTATCCTTTTGCTTTCAAATTGACCTTTAGTGATTTGCAGTTCTTTTGGAAATGTCTTTATTTTAGCAGATAGATCTACTCTTCCAGCTCTTTTTGCTTTGTGTTGTTATGATTAATTGCTTTATGCTCAGCAATCCTTAGCATGTGTGTGACTCCTCATGGTCACAAGAAGACCATGCCTGGGTTCTAGGCAGAAGAAAAGAAGTGGAAAATCAAAGAGCCTGATTCTGCCTGCCTTTTTAGAGGCTGTCTGGGAAACCCTACCAGGAACATTGGCTTTCATCTCATTGGTCCACAACCAGACCTCAGGGCTTCAATGCCACCACAAACAAATTTGTGTTCTGTTGGTAATAAAGAAAATATAAGGAAACAAAATCATGCATAACTATTATGCATGCAAATATTCATTTGCATACCACTAAAAATCCCAAGGGCCACGAGTAGTACACAAAGAATATCTGGGTAAGCACTGTACTTGAGAACCTTGAAAGTTGGCCTTGAATCCTTTAGTACATTGAAAATATTGCCCTGTTGGAGGGTAATTCTATTTTTCAGTTCTATATGAAATTTCTGTATATTAGATTTGCTGAAAATAGGGGTATACTGTAGTAATCTAGATAGTTCATGTGATTACAAACAAATGTATTTTTAAAGTAACATAAACATAGCTAAGATATATTCATTTCTTATTCTTGACATATTAAAGTCACATCCACAAGTATCATTATTGTTTAAGGGTACTTTCCTTTGAGGGAGCAGAAGTAAACAATAAGAGGTCTCTTACAGTGAGCCCAGGTGCCCAAGAGAAAGGATGGTCAACCTCTGCTCTTGCACAGTTTGACAGGCCTAGGCAACAAAATGGATAAACATGGGCCTTGGTATCAAGCTGACCTAGGCATTAATTCCTACCTATTAGCTATGTGACCTTGAAGGAAATCATTCAATCCCTCAAAGTTTCAATTTCCTCAGACCAAATAAATCATACTCTCTGGGGTGGGGTCCAAGCATCATATTTTTTAACTCCCAGATGGTTCTGATGTCAAGTTTGGAACCCCATCCTCTAAAGCTAGTGGTTCTCAAACCACAGCATACATCACCATCAGACTGCTAGGCCCTGCCTCCAGAATTCCTGATTCTGTAGCTATGGGGTGGGGCATAGTTTGCATTTCTAACAAGTTCCAGGTGATGTTGATGCCGTTGATCCAGGGACACACTTCGCGAATCACTCTTAGAAATGCATCGTATTACCTCTTGTTCCCCTGCAGCGGTATCTATGGATCGTATCTGAATGCCCATCAACTTCCTGCTCCAAGTCATTCAAAATCCCTCCTCCCCTAATTTTTCATTTTCATTCCCAATCCCTGCCAACCTCTGGCACTGTTGATGTTCTCGGTCTAGGCTCATTAGATACCACTCATAATTATTTTTATCAAAACTCCAAAACCAGAATGTTCCATATTATTTGTTTATAACTCCATTATTCTTCCCAGTCTCTACATTACTCCAAGGACAAAAAAAACTGCTTAATTCATTTTCATATCCCTGGCTTTGTGCAAAATGCCTGGCACATGATGGGAGCATAATAAACGCTTTGTTGAATGGAAACAGCCCACAAGCCAAAAATACGTTTCTAACACCTAAGTGTCAAACCTATTTCTCTGAAAAGATCAGCTGGATCAATGATGATGCAAATCTCATCACCACTTATGAGGACCTTTCAGTTCTTTTAAGAAATGTAAGCTGTGTTTTGCTTGGTAAGAAAAGACATGTGTTTTTTTAGCCTTATTTTTAACAACTTTTCACACCTCTGTTCGCTGGTCTGACCATGCTGCTCTCTCTCAGCCTACACACATTACACCTGATAACCACAAACCCCTAGCACTTACTGCCGTGTGACAAAAATATACTGAATTTTCCAAATGGAGGTTTCTTACTTTTTAAACAATAATAAGAGAGAACACATCAGGTGAAGGTTGGCTCTGTTTAGCTGTGCAGTCCTGATAAGTAAACAGGATGGAAAACACAACAGGAACATTTGAATTAGCCCCAGCGGGTCCCGCTGATATAATTGGCCCAACGTCTGTCGAAGTAGGTCTGCTTAATAAGGTGGAGGCCAAGACGGTGCCTGTTACCCTTTAACCTCAGGGTCTGTTTATAATTTGTTATTCATTAAACAGCTAACTCTTTACCAGGAGGCTAAACGCTTGGCTATCTTTGCTGCGGTACGGTGTCCTAAATCTTGTTGGGGCTTGTTCTGCCCTTCCTTTAGCAGACATTATAAGTAAGCTCAAGGAACAAATGCACTCAAAAAAAAGCATACTGTGACATTATATGTGTCAAAGCCTAGTGAAGGTTCTGGAAAATAACCTTTGCTAAAACAGGGTCTTGGTGCCAAAGGGCCATAGGGGGAAGATTTCTGTTTTGTTTTGGTGTGTGTGTGGGGGTGGGTGTGGGTGTGTGTGTTTTAACGATGGTGGTGGTTCGGAAGGAGGATAAAAAAACCAGATTTGGGGCTTCCCTGGTGGCGCAGTGGTTGAGAGTCCGCCTGCCTATGCAGAGGACACGGGTTCGTGCCCCGGACCGGGAAGATCCCACATGCCGCGGAGCGGCTGGGCCCGTGAGCCATGGCCGCTGAGCCTGCGCGTCCGGAGCCTGTGCTCCGCAACGGGAGAGGCCACAATAATGAGAGGCCCGCGTACCAAACAAAAATAAAAACAAAGGAGGACTTACCTGGTGGCGCAGTGGTTGAGAGTCCACCTGCCTATGCAGGGGACACGGTTCGTGCCCCGTACCGGGAAGATCCCACATGCCGCGGAGCGGCTGTGCCCGTGAGCCATGGCCGCTGAGCCTGCGCGTCCGGAGCCTGTGCTCCGCAACGGGAGAGGCCACAACAGTGAGAGGCCCGCATACCGCAAATAAAAAAAAATAAAAAAATAAAAAAAGGAAAGGAGGGCTTACCTGGTGGCACAGTGGTTGAGAGTC
>NW_020174917.1:2151678-2171041 GCF_003031525.2 Neophocaena asiaeorientalis asiaeorientalis | reverse complement strand
GTGTACCAAAAAAAAAAAAAAAAAAAAAACAGAATTGGCTGGTGGAAAATCCTGGGATCTTTTACTCCACAGTACAAGAAACTCAGAAAAATATCAGAAAAGAAAAAGTGCCTGAAATAAAATGCTAGGAAAACAAACCAACAAGCAAACCTGTTAGCTGAGTGATCTGGTCTTAAGAAAGAGATTAAGGAAAACTCCTGCTTCCTTTCAAATTTAAGGAGAGAATATGAGTTTGCATAATTGATGAAATTGTTTGAAACTCCACCTACAATTTCCTGGAAGAGTTAAACATTTATAATTTTTTACAATGTTATCTTCTTAACAAATCGTATCTCTGAATCCCCGGGCATGTTCCCCTAATCCTAATGATGTGGCTTCAGTCACTTGACAAATATTTTCTGTATGCCTACTGTGTTTAAAACTCTATACTGATTAAAGAAACACACTCATACACAGACACATACACAATGGATTCAGTCTCTGTCCTCACACAGTTTTAAGGCTCCAGAAGGCCTGATTTTTAAAAATGTGTTTAAAGATTAGACCATCTTCATCATGAAACGTTTAGAATTAAGTTTAAAGTAGACAACATAGGCTAAGCAAGTCTCTAAATTACGGCCTCTGGACACTGAAAGAATAGCAGAGATGCAGAAAGGCAGTTCCTGTGCAGTGAGAAGATACTGTTTCACAAAGGAGCATCCAGGATTCATCATTCTCTCTACCACGGAATCTCCTTTGAAAGAAAGTTACTAATATCAGTGGAGCCAGTAAGGGCGAAAACTTAAATTATTACTTTAGAGTCACAAGGAAACACATTTATAGGGAGTATATGCATGTATGTTTATTTTCGTAACGTGGACCAGGATAAGAAATTGGGGAATTAATTGCCAAGAATTTTTTTAAGAATACAGTATCCATATTTCATCACTTTGTAGAAAATAGGAACAATTTTCCACTCTCACATAAAACAATCACTATCCCTTAAGTACAAGTTTAATCCTTGCAAATTAGAGTGTCAAAACTGATTCAGAATCTGTATCACAAAATGCTGCTATAAAAGCAATCTTTCTGCTCATCAGAAATTATTTGCTGTGTAGCTCTTTGTAGAGTTGTGTTCTTCTCTTGTCATTTAATTCACCTTTCATTCACCTCTGAAAATCAGTGCCGAACATTTGTGTTATATTTTCAAGGAATACATGCCGAACCTTGTTTATGGTGCTATACCTTGAGTCCAGAAAAATAAATAAATAAATAAATAACGTAACCAAAACTTAAGTATACTGTAACCTAGCACACTGCATGTTGAAATATATCATACTATTCATAGCAAGTAGTCAAGGGTGGTTATCAAAACATAGCAAAAAATTTCCCCGTGTTATTTCAGGATATTTCAAAAACGTGCCTCTGAGCTGTAACACAGGGCTTGATTAATGCATGATTTCCTCTTTAAAATTAGAACCAGGAATCAAGAATGAAGCTTAATAATTTTCATTTGCTCTTCTTTTCCAAGCATTCTAATTAAGGTCTGGTTCCCAGACCTGGTGAGGCAGCTCCTACATCTGACTGCAGTTTGCCGTTATCCCTGCAAGGCAGGAACTCAAACTTTTTTTTGAGTGAATGGGAACAATCTGGGAAGAAACAATACGGGGGATATGCTGTGAAAGGGGGTTTATTTGGTTTTGGTTTTGCTCTTGTAATTAGAGTTTGCCATGCCCATTGCAACAATACAATTTAACAACGAATGTCAAAAACATCCTTCTAAGTAAAACACCATTAGTTTATGACCCTTGGAGCCCTCTATTAGGGATATCCTAGTGTCCATTGCTTTACCCTTTTAATTCCTTGAGCTAAATGGTACAAGAGAAGTAACTACTTTATTTTATATTAAGAAAATGTAAAAGATGTATGTGCTATTACTATCCAATGCTTTTAATCTCTTGGATTGTCTGTGATCATAAAATGAATTTGAAGTCTTTTTTGGTGGCTTTCATGGAGAAAAACATGGAGAAAAAAGCAGTAATTGTCAAACATGAATTTTCTCAAAATTATTTTTCTATCTGAAGATAATGACCCTGAATTATTTCAGGATAATAATTTTTTTAAACATTGAAAAGTTGCACTGTAATGTAGTTGGTGGTCTTTAAATGTTTCTGGCTAATATTCAGAAAATAGATATTTAAATTGTCCTTCATAACAGAAGAGTAAAAGTCAAAACTTTTCTTATGCAAATAAGATAATCATATATGGGTAAAGTCAATTTCTTGGACTCTATATAGATGTTCTCCCCACCTTCATTTTTCTAAATATACATTTTTTTAGCTACCATGGCAGTGCCAGGCCCAAGGGGTATCATGTATTTAATTGAGTGAGGTACAAATCTTAGAAACGGAGAGCTAGACTTCGCTCACACATCCTTTCTCCATAGCCACCACTGCACTCTCACGCTCTGCATTCTATCTCCCCATCTCCTAAATCAAAGAAGACCGACTTGATTCATCGTCCTAGAGTAATGTGAACTCATCCCAACCAGTCACTTAAGTAGTTCACTTAAATAAGCTCATTCCAAATGAATGAGTCCCACCCTCACCACCCCGGTTGCCAAAAGCCCATATCAGACCCACAGCCCTTTGCTTCAGGGTTGGGTGATGTTTACCGAATTGTTTTCGGTGCTTCCACCCTCCCTCTCCATGCCTGCCTGCAAAGCGGACACCCATTGCTTTCTCTTGAACACCCCTTAGTTACCTTCTCTAGTTTAAAAATCTCAGCCCCATCCAGATCAATCTCCAGGTACCTATAATTCCTGCAAGCCTTGCTGCCTCTGATACTTGCTTCCAGAACGTCCTTCACCATTATTGTTTGCTTATCCAGAGCTTATGGACACTTTGAATCTGGGGCATCTTGTGAAAATGTCAATTCCAGTTCAGTAGATCTGAAGTGGAGCCTGTGATTCTGCTGTGATGTCATTGCTGGTGGTACAGACTACACTTTGAAAAGCAAAAATTTAGATAACTGTTCCTTTTTGTCGGGGAAACACTGGTCTCTGGCAAGGGCCAGCAAGAGAACTATGTATAATAAAATAGCTTCCATCTGATTGAATCAAGTTAAGAACTACCCAAACCTCTACAAAAGTTATGCGGTATGGCATGGATGATTGATAACTGTGTACATATATGCCATAGATTTGTCTATATCCTATGTAAATAAACCCCAAAATAACAATTGAAACTTCTGAAACAATTGTCCAAAGTGTTTATATGCTATATAACACCCAAATACCAGCACAAATAACACGAAAGAACTGTGAACACTGTATTTCTGTCCTCCATACCTGTGCATCATGCATTTATTTGCTTTTGCTCAGCTGCTGCCCTCCCACCTGCAGTGATCCGTGAGCTGGATTTTCTCCATTGGTTCCACTACCTGGAGTCCAGCACCCTGTAGCCAATGGTACTTCTTGCCTGTCTTTAATCTCTACACGATTGGAAGAGCTAAAATAATGCACTTCAAAAAATCCTAGTGGGTGGGTCTTATAAAGTTTATATGCTTTTATTTAAAGCACTTTTTTAAAAAAAGACCATGATTTCTACTTTGTTTCCTACGTGAAGTACTGACAGATTCCTAACCTGAGAGAACAATCTTCAACGTGGTTCAATAACCGCTCTTAATTGCACTGGCTAGAAAAGAGATGGAAAATAAAACCAATCAAATTTTCACATTGCTTCAAATATAAAATTATTAAACATGTAGTTTTAGTATTTTTATTGAGTTCATATTTGTGATAAAATCTTGAATCCTCTGAACTCTGGGGGAACCAAAGAAAGCTTTTATCTTGGGGAAGATGGATTCAGCGTTTCTGTAGGCCTTCCATAAATATAGTTCAGTTTTTATAAAATGGAAAATTATATACATTTTATGAAATTTGGTGAAATAAACATTTTCAAATAAAGAGTGCTAAATTTGTCCATGTGTATTATTGCCTAGTTCAGAGTGTGCATGTCACTTGCTCAGGCAAGCTAATCAAAGACCTTACCTGGGATTGATGTACAAACTTGGGAAGAGAGGTTCTCTTTCTACCAAGTTTGCTAATCTGGGAGAATGTGAATCTGGCCTTTACAGTAGCCCAATAGTTCCTGCCACTTGGGAAGAGCCTACAAACTCATACGAATGTACGTGTGTATGAGGCAGGGCAGGGGGAGAGAAGGAGGAGGGAGAAGAACAGAGTGGGGGGGGGGGGGGAGAAAAGATGAGAGGAGAGGAGAAATTTGCCAGTACTGAGCTTTTATCCCAAACAGTAAGGTCCTAATCTCTGAAACTTTTCTTTTGATCATGTGAACACACACACACCCCCCGCCCCTGCAGTATACTATTCAAACTTGAAAGACAATGAACTCCCTTATTTTTGTTAATCTAGTTTGAATCAAAGAAATATTAATACACCACATCCATATAGGATATGTTGAATCCACTGGGTTGTGTTTTTTTTTAATTTTTTATTTGCTTATTTACTGAATTGCTGTTTTTTCACCTGCTCCGCTCAGTTTGGGAATGCAGCACTTGTGTTTCCGTAGCCATTCTCTCCCATCTTGTTCCATTGGGTAACAAGTATCCAGTTTTATGGGTACATTACCTTCCAGTCGAACAAAATACAACTAAAATATCTTCAAAGTATATAACAAAGAAATAATATTTTTTCTGATTCTTTCCTTTATATTAGATCCTAAAGCCAAGAGAAGAAAAGATATCTTCCTTTTCCTCTCCCAGATACTCCAAGTGCCAAGAAGATGTTGCCTGGACGGGCCCCATAACAGATGGCGAATGAATACACGTGTGTGCCAAGAAGCACGCCGGGATAAAGCCCTACCCAAAGGTACACAGAGGCCCCCAAATTTATCCTGAAGACAAACTTGGAAATATGCTTGTCAAGGTCTCTGCATGTTCCTTCTAAAAGCCATGAAGTCAAGATAAATGAGGATTCCCAAAATTGCTACTCCTGAAGTGTCTGCAAAACCTAAGAGTACTTCCTTTTTTGAAGAAGGTGACCTAACAGACTCTGGGAGCAAAATCAGATTCCCTGAATAAACAGGAGAGAAGCAATAGAGAGGAACAATATCCTAAATCCAAGAAGTTGACTCCATCATTTAACTACATCTAAGTATTGAAGCCCTTGTTGAAGAAGAAACCCTACTGTAATGAGGGAAATTTTTAAAAAGAAAAACATAGTAGTTGACCCTAAAATGTGTCTCCAAAATATGAATCTTCCTGTCTTACCCTTCCCTGAGAAACACAGATTGTTACATTTAAAATAACATCTTCCCATGACACCTCTCTTCCCAGCAACTCCACACGGTTGAGCCTCTCTCAACAGATGGAGTCTTGTCCTTTCTTGATCCTCATTCTCCCAGAGAGAGAGTAAATTCACTGAATCAGTCTTAGAGAGGAAAGGGAAAGTTGACGCAGTGGAATTTTTCCGGCACAGACGTCATGATGTCTCTGTTCAATAGCAGAGTCACCGGCAATACAGCCCAGTGATTACATCTTGTTCTCTAAACATGCCGGGCTCTCTCTTTGCTTCTCTCCACCGTTCCCCATTATGCCACACAGCCACCCTCTCACGTAGACAACACTCCTGCCTTCTAGAGTTCTCCTCCCTTTACTATGGTGGGAGGAACTTTCTAAAACCTTTTGGGGTTTTTTTTCCCCTCAAATGAAGACAATAAAAGTCTGTTCCAATGTTTCCCTAAACACTGTCCATCATGCTACAGATTTATACTTGAGAGACAGATGTAGAAAACAGCATACAAAACCAACATGACCCTTTCGTGTATGGAGCCTTTACCTCTGCCACTGAGTCGTTAGTAGCTGTGTGGCCTTCACTGTTTTATGCCTCAGTTTTCTCATTTGTAAAATGGAGAAAGCAACGATACCTCCAAGCATGTAGTTGTGGTGACATTTAGATAAATTCATACATGTAGAGTTTAAAGACTGCCTATCACGTGGGAAGGACATATAAGTGCATTCTCATCATTGCTTCCTGCACTTTCCCCTTTTGTTGCTGCCTCGGCTCTGCATTGCCCATGGGCTCCTTTTACACACACCCACACCAACGGAAGTTAAGATCCCTCCCTGGCTTGTCCCTTCAATGGGAATTTACTGCTTAACGGTCTAACGCCACGTTGGGAATTTGTGTTTGTTATAAGAATAAGTAAATAAAAGTTCACATATTTAAGAACTTTGTCTTTTCACAGATTTCAGTCCAGGATCTAGAAGCAAACCTCTACAAGTTATTTTTCAGGTGGTGTGATTAATGTCATGTCAAAGCTAGCTCAACTTTTCTGATTAAAATGGAAAGAAGGAAAGAAAAAGGAGGGAGAGAGGGTTAAAAAAAAAAGAAGGGGGAGAGAAAGAAGAAAGGAAGAAAGAAAGAAGGAAGAAGGGAGGGAAGGAAGGAAGGAAGGAAAAAGGGATGGAGGAAGGAGAACTACTCTGAGGAAAATCATGAAACTACATCAAAATTCACTGTAAAACAATCCTGTCTCATATCCTATTAAACTCCATAGGGAATGACATTTGCTACAGTCAGAAAAACAGATGGTGGAAGGAGAGAGGAAAATAAAACTCTTTGAAAACTGAGAATGAAAATGCCATTGCTACCATTTTGGGTCCCTCTGACGTGTTCATATATCACATTCTAGCCTCCAAGACAGTCAGTTTCTTTATTATGTGCATGTCTTCCAGCCTAAAATAGTTCCACGGGGCTTCTAAAGTAAGAAGTGAGAGGCGTTTGGATGTGTGTTTGTGTGAGGTTGCATGTGAGCTTGTGAGTGGGACCAGAACGGGGAACAGTGGGGGTCATTCAAACCCATGAGACAGGCGGCCCGGAGTGGGTGCTTTGCCAGCAACGCAGTGATTCATCTTCCTCTCAGGCGCAAGTACATCAAGTCCTCTGTTTTGCTCTTTAGTTCACATTTGTCCTCTTTAAACCAGTGAGTCATAAGTTGGAAATATGTATGAAATAAGCAAGAAGAATATGTCACTGAGTTATTTCTGGTCATTCAATATACACATCCTAGGACATCGTGCATTTGAAAGGCAAATTTTTAAAATATGAGAGGTTTATCCAAAGCAGATAGAATTGGGGCTACAAGAAAAAGAAAAATCAGGTGCAAGAAGAAATGGAGCCTGGTAAAACGATTAGATTTCGGTGGAAAGAATAAAGTATTTCTTCATGCTCTCAAAAGGATAATTTTCTTCAGAGGAAATTGCATGAATTCTTGGTCATTCGAATTAGCAGAGAACTATCTTTGCCAAAGTTTAGTGCTGGGAAACAAATGACATTTGGACCTTTGCAAAGCTGTCCCATCTCTTGTGGCAAATAGGAGCTTCATACCTTAATGCAAACTGAATTCTTCTATTAACACCTTCCCAGCCAAAACTAGTCACCTGAGAAATCAGAGGGTTAAATAGTTGAGGAGTTTTATCGGGAGAAAATACAAACCTGAAAGCAGCCACAGAGAATTTCCGGCCTAAGAATGACCAACACACTCCATTTTCACATTTCCATCTGTTCAGTGGTTACCTGTTGAGCACCTGTCATGTGCCAGGTTGGAAGTATCCGAGGCACTGAGGACATAGGCCATTTCCTCATGGACCTTGGGTTTTATGGGTCAAGACAGGTATTTAGCAAATAATAGAAGTAATATTTGTGACAGTCACTAGTGTGAAGAGTAGCTGAGCTAAGGGCCTTGCTTGTCTGGGTTTGGGGGCAAATGTGTGATGCAGACATGAAGATTTGAAATTTCGCTGAGACTCAGGGAGGTGAAGGATGAGAAGGCAAGAACAAGCAAAGGGAATGTCATTAGAAGGCCATGAGGCTAGAAGGAGGGTAAGGTTTTTGAGAAACTGAGAGAGAACAGTGTCATTGGAGCACAAAGAGAAAGGGGGAGGCACAAGATGAGACCGGAAAGGCCAGAGGTCATAAGGGGAAAATCTTCTAGGCCATGCTGAGAACTGTGGACTTTCTCCAAAGAATAATTACAAGTCACTGGAAGCAGGGGAGTAACATGATCAGATGTGTATTTTTAAAGATAACCATCTTTTATGGAAAGAATTTAGTGGGGAGAAAGGGAGGGAAAAGAAAAAATGTTCAGGGGCTATTGAAGTACTCCAACATCTTGATCCAAGATGATGGCCATGGAAATGTACAAAAGGTTGTGATGAATTGAGAAAGTCTTGTTAAGAAGACAGTGTGATTGTTTTCATGCCCTGGAGGATAGGGCTGGATGGGAGAGAAAAAAGAATGGGAGAGGAGGATGGTGTCTGGGAGCTCTCCTCTGTGAATTGTAAAACAGACTTCCTCTCTGTGTCATATGTATTCTTGTAACTTAGACACTTCCATTTTCCTATTCTTTTTGTCCCCTCTCCCCTACTAGTTTTTTTAAACATCTTTATTGGAGTATAATTACTTTACAATGTTGTGTTAGTTGCTGCTGTATAACAAAGTGAGTCAGCTATATGTATACATATATCCCCATATCCCCTCCCTCTTGCGTCTCCCTCCCACCTCCCTATCCCACCCCTCTAGGTGGTCACAAAGCATGGAGCTGATCTCCCTGTGCTCTGCGGCTGCTTCCCACTAACTATCTATTTTACATCTGGTAGTGTATATATGTCCATGCTACTCTCTCACTTCGTCCCACCTTCCCCTTCCCCTTCCCCGTGTCCTCAAGTCCATTCTCTACGTCTGCGTCTTTATTAGCAGTTTATGTCACAACACAATCTATAGTTGAAAGACTCTCTGGCTGGGATCCTGGCAGAACAAAGGGAGGATGGGTGTTACCCAGAGAGTGTGGCCTGAGCTGGTTGCAATAACTGCTAGGAGTGAAAAGACAGTGGGTGCATCCTCAGTTTTCTACAGAATAATTTTATTATGTTACATGGAAGCCATTTTCTCTCATAGAAGTATATGTGTAGACGGAAGTATACGTTTATTTTCAACAGCCAAAGGGCATACACCTTATAGACATTGGTCACTTTTTTGGCTGCCCAGCATCTGATCTTCTTCTGTATCTTTAGGTGATTTCACATCTTACAAATCTTGGTGGGTGGCATACCCTACCATAGAGGCAAAAGATGCCAGATACTCACCAACCCAGATTTCCTTGCAGCTGGGGTATGTGCACATTTCCTGGGCTGAGCTAGTCAAATGTACCCACCCTGTATTGTAAATCAGAAATTATGCAAAGAAGGGACAGCTGAAAATGTGCTCTGATGCAGGTGGTAGTGACAGCATCGGTATCTGCTTCTCAGAGATGGCAGAACTAGGGTATCTAGTGTAGGTGAGCCACATCAAGGTATAGATCTCAGCAGTAGTCACTGTATTTTCTCCAGAAGAGTTATAGGATGTGTTTTACGTTGTGGTTCTTGCTACATCAAATCTCAAACTCTTTGTTCTGCTTTCCCAGTGATTCTGTGAGACTCTCAATAGCCTTACAATTAATTTTCTTCCTCCATTTGTATCTGGACTTTAAACAAAAACCCTTTAGTAATGCAATAATATTTCACATCCCACTCATTGGACAGTTAACAAACTGAAGCACACTCTAGATAGTTTAGATAGCACATGTAGAGAGTTAATTTAGCAGTCTGTTATTATATATTTCAGATGATTGGTATCTTCATTCAGAAGTCTCAGTTTTTGTTATTTGTTGTATTTTATTACTTCCTTAACTTTATAAAAACATATGCTTTTCCCTAAATAAACAAATACGGGCCTTTGAGAAGATAATGAGTAGAGATGAGACTTCAAACTCTCAAGCAATAATGTGACTCTGCTAGCTGGCATCTTCTCGATATCCATGCCACCAGGTAGGCTCCCACCGACACTGCCGATGTAGAGACTAGCCCCTTGCACCTCCTGTCAGAACCCAGAAGGCACATGACCTCAGAAGGGATGCTAGCCAAAGACAACACAGGAGCAGCAACGAAGGGAGAAGATTTAATATTACCACAAGCCAAAATGGAGGAGACCAAAAGTATGTAATTCCAGGCTCCAATTCCCACACATTCCTCAAATGATTCTCTTTGGGTATAACAAAAAAAGATCCACCAGGGAGCTGGATACACTCCATCAGGAGTCTACCCCAGCCTGATAATCCTGCAAGCAATTTCACAAAGGTGTCAGCGTCCCAGGGAGCCTCCAGCATGACCCTGCATTGTTAATAGCTCTCATCCTCCCACTTCCTTCTTAGCAAGGCAGCCTCTGAAAGGATTTGGCAGAGCTCCATGGACAAAGTTCCGGCTCCATATTTTAAAGGGAGTTTTTTTTTTTTTTTTTTTTTTTTTTTTTTGCAGTACGCGGGCCTTTCACTGTTGTGGCCTCTCCCGTTGCGGAGCAGAGGCTCCAGACGCGCAGGCTCAGCGGCCATGGCTCACGGGCCCAGCTGCTCCGCGGCATGTGGGATCTTCCCGAACCGGGGCACAAACCCATGTCCCCTGCATCGGCAGGCGGACTCTCAACCACTGCGCCACCAGGGAAGCCCGGCAGTCTTTTTTTTAATTGAAGTATAGTTGATTTATAACATCGTGTTAGTTTCAGATGTACGGGCAAAGTAATACAGTTGTATCTATTTTTTCAGGATATTTTCCATTATAGGTCATTATAAGATATTGAATACGGTTCTCTGTGCTATACAGTAAATCACTGTTGCTGATCTATTTCACGTATAATTTGTAAATATCTGTTAATCCCATTCTCCTCGTTTATCTGTCCCCACCTCCCTCTCCTCTTTGGTAACCACAAGTTTGTTTTCTACATCTGTGAGTCTGTTTCTGCTTTGTATATAGATTCATTTGTATTATTTTTTTAGATTCCACATATAAGTTATATCACATAATATTTGTCTTTCTCTGTCTGACTGACTTCACTTAATATGATATTCTCTAGGCCCATCCATGTTGCTGCAAATGGCAATATTTCATTCTATTTTATGGCTGAGTAATATTCCATCATGTACATATACCACATCTTCTTTATCCAATCATCTGTTGATTGTCACTTGGGTTGCTTCCATGTCTTGGCTATTGTAAATAGTACTGCAATGAACACTGGGGTGAATGTATCTTTTTAAATTAGAGTTTTCATCTTTTCTGGATACATGCCCAGGAGTGGGGATTACTGGATCGTATGATAGCCCTATTTTTATTTTATTTTACTTTTTTTTTAGAAGAAATGCACAAGATGATTTATAACAATAGTATGCATAATAGCTAAAAACAGTACAAATTTAAGAACTCATCAGCAGTAGAACAGATAAATACATTGTGGTATATTACTACTAATAGAATATCATACAGCATTAAAAATTGTCAAACTCCTGCTATGCACAATAATGTGGATAAACCTCACAAATACAATGTTGAGTGAAAGATGTTGGACACCTAAGGTTAAGTTTATATAAAGATTGCATTTACACTGCATTCAAAACTAGGAAAATTAATCTATATAATTAAAAGTCAGGTCAATAGTTACTGTGCTAGAGAGAATAATGCCCTCCCTAAAGACACCTATGTCCTAATCCTTAGAACTGTGAATATTTTTCCTTACCTAGCAAAAGGAACTTTGCACGTATGATTAAGTTAAGGACTTTGAGATGGAGAGATTATCCTGGTTTATCTGGGTGGGCCCAGTATAATCATGAGGCTTATAAGAGGGAAACAGGAGGAGTCCAAGTTAGAATAAGGAGATGTGATAATAGAACCAGAGATTGGGATAATGAGTTTTGAAGATGGAAGAAGGGGTCACAATCCAAGGAAAGCAGAAGCTAGGCTCCAGAAGCTAGAAAAAGTAAGGCAATGGTTTCTCCCCTAAAGCCTCTAGAAGATAGCCTTATTTTTAGTGTTTTAAGGAACCTCCATACTGTTTTCCATAGTGGCTGCGCTAATTTACATTCCCACCAACAGGGTAGGAGGGTTTCCTTTTCTCCACATGCCGTTCAGCATTTATTACCCGTAGACTTTTTGATGATGGCCATTCTGACTGGTGTGAGGTGATACCTCATTGTGGTTTTGATTTGCATTTCTCTAATAATTAGTGATGCTGAGCACCCTTCCATGTGTTAAATGAAGTCTTTTACTCTTTGCAGTCAAATCTATTTCTACTAACTAGAAACCTCCTGATATTCCATTAGCTTTAGCTCCAACGCCTACTCAGTGTCAGAGGCACTTGAGGGCTCCACACTGACCTCAGAGTTAGTGGCAATGGCATTGCTGAGGCTCAGGAAGCAACAGGAGTGGAATGAGAGCAGAGACTGGGAGCTCAGTAGGGTCACCCCTGCTGGAAGAGACCAAAACAGGGATGGCAGCTCTGACTTTCACATTTGATATCTAACACTCCCTTCCTAGGCGATTCCTGATTCTCCTCTAATTCCATGACTTCAGCTCTCATCTGAAAATAGCCAAATGTATATTTCCAGCATGGATTTCTCCCTTAAACTCCAGAATCATACACCCACCTGCTTACTGGACATATACACTTGGATGTCTAACAAGTAGGAAAACTTAAAATGAGCAAAAACAAATTCTTGATACCCGGATACCCTCCCCTAACATGCTTATCCTCTAGTCATAC
Source organism: Neophocaena asiaeorientalis asiaeorientalis (assembly GCF_003031525.2). Classification (NCBI taxonomy): domain Eukaryota; kingdom Metazoa; phylum Chordata; class Mammalia; order Artiodactyla; family Phocoenidae; genus Neophocaena; species Neophocaena asiaeorientalis. Next base: position 2,158,416 of record NW_020174917.1, on the reverse strand, counting down.
CCATCGCAGTTAATGGCACTTCCATTCCACCAGTTGCTCGGTCCAAAAATTCAGACTTTACACACAAATCATCAAGAAATCTTGTCAACTCTATCCTTGAAATATATCCTGAATTTGACAAGTGCTCATCTCTCTCACCACCCACCTTATACAAACTGCCACATGTTCACAGGACCAACTTCAGTAACCTCTTAATTGGTTACTCAGTCAATTTTTTCCTCCCCCGCTCAACTGTCACTAAGCCCATTCAGTTTCACTTATCAAAATTCAACCTTAAGACTGAGGTCGCTGATGATCAAAACTCTCCTGTGTTTTCTTTAAAGCAAAAGAGATCATGTATTTTTTTTAAATAAAGGCAGAACTATCAATTTGATTCCAGCTACATGATGCCTTATTGTTCAAATTAGTAAATACCTTATAAGCAGTAGGGTGAATCAAATAGAACTCTTTTTATTAATTTTTATTGGAGTATAGTTGCTTTACAATGTTGTTAGTTTCTGCTGTACAGCAAAATGAATCAGCTACACATATACATATATCCTCCCTTTTTTGGATTTCCTTCCCGTTTAGGTCACCACAGAGCATTGAGTAGAGTTCCCTGTGCTGTACAGTAGCTTCTCATTAGTTATCTATTTTATACATAGTATCAATAGTATATATATGTCAAGCCCAATTTCCCAATTCATCCCACCCCCCTTCCCCCTTGGTATCCGTACATTTGTTCTCTACATCTGTCTCTATTTCTGCTTTGCAAATAAGATCATCTATACCATTTTTCTAGATTCCACATATATGCGTTAATAGACAATATTTGTTTTTCCTCTTTCTGACTTACTTCACTCTGTATGACAGTCTCTAGGTCCATCCACGTCTCTGCAAATGACCCAATTTTGTTCGTTTTTATGGCTGAGTAATATTCCATTGTATATATGTACTACATCTTCTTTATCCATTCACCTGTCAATGGACATTTAGGTTGCTTCCAAGGCCTAGCTATTGTAAGTAGTGCTGCATGGACATTGGGGTGCATGTGTCTTTTTGAATTATGGTTTTCTCAAGGCATATGCCCAGTAGTGGGATTGCTGGGTCACATGGTAGTTCTATTTTTAGTTTTTTAAGGAACCTCCATGCTGGTCTCTATAGTGGCTATACCAATCTACATTCCCACCAACAGTGTAGGAGGGTTCCCTTTTCTCCACACCCTCTCCGGCATTTATTGTTTGTAGATTTTTTGATGATGGCCATTCTGACTGGTGTGAGGTGATACCTCACTGTAGTTTTGACTTGCATTTCTCTAATAATTAGTGATGTTGAGCATCTTTTCACGTGTTTGTTGGCAACCTGTATGTCTTCTTTGGAGAAATGTCTCTTTAGGTCTTCCGCCCATTTTTTTGATTGGGTTGTTTGTTTGTTTTTGATATTGAGCTGCATGAGCTGTTCTCCTGTGGTTTTATATCTCAGAGTAAAATCTGAAGTTTTTATTATGAGTCACAAGGCTCCCCTTGATGTGGTCCTGTATCTTCTCACCCACTCCTTACCTTACCATTTCTTTCTCTCTCTTTCCGCTCTAGGTACACTGGCCTCCTTGCTTTTTCTTGTACATACCACACACCCTCCTAACTTGAGGTTCTTTGCATACTGTTGTTACATCTTTCTGAAATGCTCATTTCCAAATTATAACCTGTAACTTCCCTCACTTCTTTCAGGACCTTCCCTTGTACCCACATAAAACGGCCTCCTCATCAAGTAACTCCGTACTCTCTCATTATGCTTTATTTTCCGTTGTCCCACTTGCCTCCATATTTTTTGCTTATGTGTCTATTTTCTGTTGCTTCCACCAGATCGTACTTAATGTAAACGAACCCTGCTTATTTGATTCACTGCCACATCCCAACACTGATGATAATGTCCAACCATAGCAAAAGTATGAATAAGAAGAGATCTCTGAAGGAACCATGATATTTGAGGATTTAAAGAATAATAATAAGAGAAGTTCGTAAAGAAAACTGAGTAGTCTCCAAAGAGGAGGCAAGTAAACCAGAAGCGCTGGTGACACTGAAGCCACAGGAAGCAACTATTTTGAGGAGGAGGAAGTGGGTAGCACAGTGAACTGTTACAGATGAGTGGCCAGTGAAGTGTGGGGAGAGCGGGGAGAGTGGTAAAGAATCAGGTTAAGCAAGGAGAGGGTTTCAAAAAAATAGATGGTGATCAGCAATGTCAAACATTGCTTATGAATTAAGTAAGATCAAATGGTCCTGAGTTTGTAAAACAGAGATCTCTGTAACTTTAATAAGAGAGGTGAAGATGAGAGTCTAACTGGAGTGGTCCAATCAGAAGCAAAGAAAGAAGGAAAGGAAATAATGAGCACAGAAAACTGTGTGCAGTAGGATGTACAGTCACCTGGGGGCATTTTTTTTCTTTTTCAGACAGAAGAATTTACTCCATCTTTCTATGCAGATGAAAATAATCTAGTGGACAAAGAAAATCAGTCATATAGTAAAAAGAGAGAATAGCCCAAATAAAGTAATACTTTGAGTATTGAATTTCATTTCCTCTTGACTACTCAAAGACATTATTCCTGTCCTTGTCCTTGTTTGAAGACCAGGCTTTTGTAATCCATTAAAAATTCAAAATAACCCCACCCAAGCTTGCCATCCTCCTTTTAATCTGCCTTTTCTCCTTTTACGATATGTGAACAATTGTAAATCCTGTACACGATAAGACAGGATTGATGTATAACCCAGTTTATACACTAAGCATATATGAAGCATGCTGATATTTTCAATTCCATTTAAAAGAAATGCTGCTTAAGACAACTGGTCCTGGTTGCAAAACACCAATGCAGGGTCTGACAACAGAAAGGGAGTAGCTGATGTGGAGTTAAGGACAGAATCTTTGGAAATGAGTAGATCAAGGATTTGAGAGACCAGTGGGATGGAAATAAACTCAAGAGAGGTATATTGAAATCACCAAGAGTTTGGCAGGATTAATGTCAACACAAGAGAAGCAGTGAGCCAAGTGCTAAATCTGAAAGAATTGAGGTGATGTGGTCCAAGCGTCTCTGGATGGCTGCCAGAGAGAGACCTGTTTGTCAGGCTTCAATGGAGTTGAGCATCTTTACTCTGTGTGCTACCCCTGGGTGACTACAACAGCTCCTACCACTTTAATTGTCAATTTTATGTTAATGGCTCATAAGAATATATTTCAGTGTTGCTCTGTCCTCTGAACCCCAGACTCACATAGCTATCTACTTAAACAACATCTTCACTGACTCTCCCACAAGCCCCCAAATTAAATACATCCAAAATTAAAGAAATCTCTCATCCCTTCCTGGTTGCTTGAGAAAGAAATCTCAATTTCTCTCTCTCTCTCACCCCACACATCTGTAAATCACAAATCCCTAATGATTCAAGCTCCCATAGATCTCTCATCTAGCCCACTTCTCCACAGTCTTCTGTCACAACTCTACTTCAGGAGCCCATAATTTCTTGCCTCATTTCTGTAGCAACGTCCTCATGCGTACTCCTGTCTCCTTTCTCCACCCTGGTCTCCAAAGGAAGATGGATTAGAGGGAGAAATGACTAGAAGGAGAGTTCACTTATCGGACCTTTATTTTTGTTATCATTCTTGCTACCCAAATTTTCAATATTTCCTATTTAAGAGAAATGCCCCACGGCAACTGAAGGAGGACAAAGTTTTTTTTCTCCCCATCTTCCAGTGCCTAAGGCATTGGCATGCAGTTTAGGGTAGGCTGATTTGACACTCACACTCAGGGTTTTGAATATGGAGTAAATAATGTGAAGGGACAGCTAGTGGCATTCAAAAACAGCAGAGGCCAGGGGCCAGGGTGTTGGCAGGACCAAATGTGAGAATGGTGCTTTTTTTCAGCAGGGCCAGTGCTAGCAGTGACATCCTAAACAGTCTGTTCTGATACTTCACCTTGGCTATGTCCCCAGCTGACTAGACCCCATTGGTTCCCATGCATTTTCTGAACACGTTCTCCAACTAGCCTGTTGATTCTCTAAGTATTCCCAAACCTGTATGAAATATTCTCTCCTGCTTGAGCTGGCCAAATAGTCATTTTCCATTGCTTACCATGAAAACTCTGACTGACACAGACTAGTTAAGAGGTTGTTGTGATAATTTGGGATAAAAGAGGATGGTGGCCTGAATTCAAGCAAGGGTGTCATGATGGAAAGGAGAAGAGAGGGTGGAAAAATAGGAGTTAAAATTCATAGGAATTTATCGAACGGTAGGATAAAGGGATGAAAGAGTCACAGAGGACAGTCTTTAGCCTGGATAAATGAGATGTTTTCAGTACTTCCAGACACAATGAAGAAGAGAGAAATAATAATAATAAAGGGGTTGGGCAGATGAGGAAGGGGGTATATTCGTGGTGATGGAAGTAATTACCGTTTTATAAAAGTTGAGTTTGAGTCTTTAAGATGATGTTATGGGAGACATAGAGCAGACAGATGGATAGAAGTATGAATCTGTGGGAAAATGTCAAGGATAAAGATAGAGAATTGAAGTCATCAGGAACTGAAATCATGAGAGGAAATGAGATCACTCTGGAAGAGTTCACAGCATGAGAACAGTGGGTCGAGGATGGACATCTGGAGAATACCATAATTTAAGAGATGAGCTTAGGAAGAAAAGCCTAGAAAATAAATCACATCATTTTGGACCACAGTTCCTTTCTTGATGAGATGGTATGACTTCAATTACTCTTTCTAGTTTCCCTGGACACGTAGAGCCCCTTGAAAATCATTTGCTTGTCCTTGGCAGCTCCTTCTCAATGAGTAACAATTTCAAATAATTATCACCTGCCTCAAGTTTCTAACCCAAGATCCAGGACCTACATTCTTTGCTGGCAACCTCTACCTGCAAGGTTTGAAAAACAACACACCCCTCTACACTGCAGACAATTCTTTCAGAGGGCAAATCTCTAAAAGAAGCACAAAGAAGGGACTAGCTATCTGTCACTAACACTCCCATATAGGTCTATTCTATATGTGGGCTTTCTCTCTTTTCCCCCAAGACCACCCTGATTGTATGGATTTTAAAGAAACAGAGCCCTATTCCAGCCACCCAATTAGGATTTACTTGACCAACAAGGGACTCTACCAGCTCCTTCCTTGGCTTTTAACCCTATTTTGATCTTTGTTGCCTCAGGTCAAACTGATACCACTGGGTAAAGATGCAGGCTGTGTTGACATAAAAAACCGCTTACAGTTAACCACCTTTCCAGCTTCCTCTTAGTTTCCACTGGCCTCCTAGGACTTAACTATTGCCGCAACATAGCTAGCTTTAATTGATGCACAAGAGGTGATAAGAAGGAAAATAAATCTAGGTTCAATTCTTCCATCTTTCCCTGTCTTAAGGTGGAGGAAGGATGAAGAAAGGATTGTATTCCATAGATCTATGACGGTTAATTTTATGCGTCAAACTGAATGGACTGTGAAATACCCAGATAGCTAGTAAACATTATTTCTGGATGTATCTGTGAGGGTATTTCCAGAAGACATTAGCATTTGAATCAGCAGACTGAGTGAAGAAGATTGCTTTCACTGATGCAGGTGGGCATCATCCAATCTGTTAAGAGCCTGAATAGAACAAAAAAGCAGAGGAAGGGCAAATGTGCTTCCTGCTTGATCTGGAACATCCATCTCCACCCATGGGAGATGATCTGGGACATCCATCTCCACCCATAGGAGATCCTGGTTCTTAGGCCTTCAGGTTTGGACTGGAACTGTACCACTGAGCCTCGAGCTTATGGATGGCAGATTCTGGGATTTCTTCTTAATAACTGGCTCATCGGAGGGGAGTTCCCTGGTGCCTAGTGGTTAGGTTCCTGGGCTTTCACTGTCATGGCCCAGGTTCAATCCCTGGTCAGGGAACTAAGATCTCGTAAGCTGTGCAGCACAGCCAAAGAGGAAAAAAAAATTGTCTCATTGGCTCATATGAGCCAATCTCTGAAAATAAATCTCTTTCTCTCTCTCTATGTGTGTGTGTGTGTGTGTGTGTGTGTATATTACTAGGCAAACAACAAGGACCTACCATACATCACAGAGAACTATACTCAGTATCTTGTAATAATTTATAATGGAAAAGAATCTGAAAAAGAATATATATGTATATTTGTGTATATATATATATGTGTATATATATATATATCCTGTTGGTTCTGTTTCTCTGGAGAACCCTGACTAATAAGGACCAAGATAGGACAGGAAATTCCTAACCAATGCAACAGGAAAAAATAAGAAAGAAAATAATAAGCCAAGTATAAATTCATAGGACTATGCTACAATTTAGATGACGCAAACACAAGTAAGAATATCAAGTTCAAGGTATGCAGAGATTAAAATAAAGGTTCAAGTCACAGAGGTAAGAGTTAGGTTAGAAACAAGACTGTTGGGAGAGGAAGGAGTCCTGGGGATTGGCGAAAACTAGCAAAATGTTTATAATTTATATAAAGATGTAGGGGAAGGTTTGACTAGCTTAAAAGCCAAGGGAACGGGAAGTAGCATCAGTGAAACTTTGGACAACATAAAAAGAAGAGGAGAAAGCAAAAAGATTGAGCAGAAGCTGTGTGAAAGTTAGATTTTAAAAAGGAATGGGAGGTATTCCCTAGCAGTCCAGTGGTTAGGACTCTGCGCTCTCATTGCCGACGGCCCAGGTTAAATCCCTGGTCAGGGAACTAAGATCCCACAAGCCGTGAGGTGTGGCCAAAAA